>NC_133213.1:6083069-6113069 GCF_958299795.1 Porites lutea
CAATCCTAATCTCCAGGTTGCAGGTTGATATAACGCATGCGTCGCATGTATGTAGCCAGCATTTTTTTGGACTTCCACTAAGAATGAGTGGAATGCACAGAACGCAATTTGATCACGCGCGTTTGGACCTAATCTATAACTGGTAACCTGATCACTCGTTTTTTGACTACCGTATCTGTCACGCGAAACTTACCCATTTGACATTCGATCGTTGTCGCCCGCACTCGATCAGTAACCTTTGGTTATTACTAGTTTATTATTAATAATGTAGTACATAAAAACAATAGGGGTAGGGGTATGTTTTATATCTTTTGCGTTTTTTCCCGCTTTTTGCAAGTGTTAAAATAGTACGCCGCGCCAAATCTAAAAGGCCTTAGGCTAATGACTCTAGGTACCTCAATCGCACGTACCTTGTGACTTGGCGGCTTCTGTAATTCCCTTTTCAGTTTTTTTGAGAAGTGGAATATCAAAGTTGTATGTTCCAATATTGTTGTCAAGCTCCACAACTTTTCCTATCATGTCAATGCGCGCCCCTCCAACAATGAAGTATGACTCTATTTCCGCTTTCAGAGGGGCAACGTCCCGAGGTCGGGAAGCCTCTTCCAATAAACAAACTAAGTCAGCGGCCAGCTTTTCTTTGCTTATTTCGAGGTTGGCCTAAAAAATGAGATACAACAACAACAACAAGTTTATTCAGTATTACCATTTTTGTACAGGTGTTACCGATCAAAATAACAATAAACAGCTAAATTTATGGAATGTTATAATTAATTATTATTGCTATGTTTCTTTCGTCTTTCAACTGCTTGAAAAACGAAATTAGCAGTTAGCCTGCTGATACGGCTGTATGTGAATCAGTATTGTTAAAAAGAAAACAGACTGACCATCTCAGGATATGATAACTTGGAGCATATTGAATTGATAAATAAGTATTTTAGAACTAAGAACCTACCCACACATGACTTTGGCCCCGTTCAGATGACAACCGCTTTCTTGAGCCGAAGTACATGAGTGAAAAGCTTAGCGACTGAAATGATTACTGTCCCGTCCGTCCTAATACATTATTGCTTAAGAACACATACATTTCTATGTTTGGCTTTGTGTTCATATATATCAAACAAAAACGGTAGTTTGAACGTAAAAATTCATAGACGAAAATTAGAACCACTTTAGAGCACCCATGGTTTGTTTAGAGGTTTTGCCGGAATTCTGTCGCTTCTTCCTTGTTTTTGAAGACGCCATTCCTCTATCTGAGAATTTTATTAGTTTTTAAACAAATACTGGTCAATTGTATACCTTCATAACTTCAGGAATTGCAGAAACCTTCACTTTATCAAAGTTTAGGTCACTAGAATCTTTCAGAGGCTTGTACTCTTTTCCAAATGTGAGCCATTTCTTAAGATTTTTGCGAATAGTGCCCAGTGATTTAAGGCATGGTTTGTTAATTTCGTAATCCATTATGCCAACAGCCGAGTCAATAAATCCAAGTGGGTCCTTGCCCTTTATGGCCGCCGCGAATCCAGTAATTCCTTGGAGTACCGCAATAAACTGCTCTGCGTCCAACTTGTTTCTCGTTTTCTGATATGCCTCGGGTAACAAATTCAATACCATCGTAAGTATACCCTTCATTCGCTGCTCTTGCGATTTGATGGCCTGCAATTGTAAGAGACGAAGAGGCAATATTAGAAACGGAACATTTGCAGTGTAAATGGTTGGAAAAAGAAGAAAACTCGCAGTCGTTGACATTTTCTAAACTTGCATGGAATTTTATCACCCGAATCAAAGTATTTTTAGTGCGATAATTTCGTTCGTGTTTCGTGCTAAGCACACTTCCACGAAGCTAGAGGTGTTAGTTCCTCTCAAAGTATTGCAGATACCTTGACATACATCCTCTTTTCACTTTTGTCTACGTTTCTGGCTGCGATGAGTCGTTTCCTCTGTGCTCTTACTTGTTTTGACGAAATTTGTGAAAACTTAGCCGCCATCTGCGAAAAAAAAAATTGGAAAAATGTTAATATTGTGTGTTAAAAAAGAACCTTGTTGCACTAATTTTTGCGATTTCCGAGTCACTGAAATTAATGCCTCATATTCCATTCCAAATCAGATTGACCTCTTCAGAAAATACCATAATATACCATAATGGCCTCTTTGTTTGTCACTTCAAAATTTTGCTTTAGCATTGTCTCAGCTTCTCTTAGGAGTTAAAATGGCCCAAAGAAAAACTGAAAACCACGCTTATGCAAAATTTGGGGTGCAAACAAAGAGCATTATGATATGTATTGGTATTTTTTGGAGTGGTCAATCGGAATTTAATCACGTGGTCACATTTGAGGGAAGGAGTAAGCCCAAGTACGTACTTGTAGAAAAACTTGATATAATCGTATTACCTGCTTAAAATTTTCCTTATTTTTTACACTAGTAATAATGTCGTTAAATGTGTTTTCATAAACTTCGGCTGCTTTTTGTATGGTATCCACATCTTCTTTTAGCGCTTTCCATTTAATAAGAGGCACAAATAGCGAGTTCTTTCCAAATATGTCAAATCCTTCTACATCTAAAAAGGCAAGTTTTCTTTCGGCGTCTGAAAGAAAAAAAAACATAACATGAAAATATTACTGCGCGGATTGTCAAACAAAAAGAAAAGGACATAAAATAACATAGCCTGGAAAAACAGCTGACATTTCGCGACGCCATTGGTTTCCCTGCGAAATGACGTGTGAAGACCAAGCGCAGAAATTCCATAATGATGAAGTGTTATTGGTTCGTTATTGTTATTGGAACTTATTGGTTCGTCACGCATTCATTTCTCGTGGGGGAGAAATGAATGCGTGACGAACGAACCCCAAAGGACATCTGCGGGGAGGCTAATTTCGTCCGGTAAGTCAGTAATCTGTTACACAGCCGTTTTTAATGTCACCACGCAATACGTTGCGTGACGACACTAGAACGGCTGTGTAGCAGACTAAAATGTCAATAGTTCCCTGTTTCTCAGGCTGGAAATTAACATCAAACTGTGAGAATATTAAACGCGGTGGCTCCAATCACAGCAGCTACGCAGACAACTTTTATTAGTATTTGCTTATTTATCCATACGTTACTACTCCCGGAAAGTCAGGTAGAAATAAGTAAACCGGGAATTCTTATTGGGTAGCTCCTCGCGTGCTTTAACTCCTCTAAAAAATTACCTTTCCTGATCTGTTCCACGTCATTTCTTCCACTCGCCACATCTATGATAAATCGCAAGGCATCTCTACCCCTTTGATTGTTCCTGTCGCCTAGTAACAGATCCACAGCCTTCCTTCTGACTATGATCAAGAGTTCAGCTGGAATTCTTTTCTTGCTCGCTGCGTCCAGTGTTCCATATTTTATAAGAGACTCGCTAACTGCGCCATCTGCTCCTTTGACGTCCGGGGCTCGAAAAAATATCATATGGTAAATTAGCTTTTCGGGTTAAAATTTTTTTAATCAAAAACATAAAGGCATCAGAAAGCATTACAGGCTAATTGGACCCTGATGGTTATAATAGGGAACTTCAAAAAACTCATTAATAATTCATTAAGAAAAAACAAAAGAAATTAATGTTTAATAAGTGTCTTTGTATCTGATATAGACACGGCTAAACTTTACGTCCAATTTTTTGGACCAAAATAGCCCCAAATCTAGAAATATTAGTGCAAGAATGAGTTGGTCTACATCAGAAGATTTTGAAGCCGTTCAAAAAAACTCGCAGCCTTGTATAATCAGGTGTAAAAACTTTTTAAACCTGATAATACACTCCTGCTCGTTTTTTAAACAGTATATAAATGCGATTCTCTTGTTATTACTTAATTCAGTTTTATGTCCTTCCTCCTTGCTCTCCCTCCTCTTCTCCATCTTCCTTCCCCTCTTTCCATCCTCCTTCAGTTCTTCCTCTCCCTCCTCCTCCTCCTCCTCCTCCTCCTCCTCCTCCACCACCGCCTCTTTCCCTTCATACTACTCATCCTCTTCTTCTTTCTCCTCCCCCTCGCCCTCTTCTTGCTTTTCATCCTCCTCTTCGTCCTACTCCTTCTTCTCCTTTCCATCCTTCTTTTCTCCCTCTTCTCCCTCCTCCACCTCCACCTCCACCTCTTTCCCTTCATACTACTCATCCTCTTCCACTTTCTCCTTCTTGACCTCCTACTTCTCCTCCTCTTCTTCTTTCTCCTTCTTGACCTCCTACTTCTCCTCCTCTTCTTCTTTCTCCTCCCCCTCGCCCTCTTCTTGCTTTTCCTCCTCCTCTTCCTCCTCCTCCTTCTTCTCCTTTCCATCCTTCTTTCTCCCTCTTCTTCCTCCTCCTCCTCCACCTCCATCCAACGAATGGCTTTTAGAATTATTAACAATGAAGGGTATGTGGTAGTTAAAGTATGTTTTGAAAAACGAGAGTAAATATCGCAGTATAAAAGATATTAGGAAGCTTAAGCAACTACGCTGACGACCACAACGACAACTTCAAAAAACAATAGGTTTAATGATCAAAACAACAGCTCTGCACGTGCATCACGCTCCTTAGTACATTTCTTTGACGTCCACTGCACGACTACGACGTGAAACCTGCTAATTTGACGCTTTATGGAGGACGTGGACATACGACGACGAAATTTCCTTCCTCTTTTTGAACCTGAATAAAATCCTTAAGAATTCAACCCCAGGAAAAGTCGCCTGCATTTGACATATTGAGCGTCTCCAAATAAACGCGATTAAAGTTGAAGGAACGCAAATTCATTTTTTTGGGGACGTTTTCACTGCCGTCGTTGTTTAAAGTCCCTATTGGTGGTTTTCATGCAATCTCGGGGGACACAAATAACAATGGTGAAATGAACAAATGCTGGTGGACAAACAAAGCGAGCTAATGAGCGATCTTTTGTTTACCGTCCACCAGCATGGCGGCGATGACGTAACGTGAAAACCACCAATTAAAACAAGGGTGACGCCAAACTCTATTTTGACTGGTGATGGAAGATTCAACAAGGCTAGTAGACGTTTAATAGGTATCAAGCAAAAACTATCACCTTCCTCCTCGACAGAAAAAAATATATTTGTTGTTTATCCATCCAACGAGAAAACCTGAAATGGTTGGAAAACTGTGTTTTTCCACGCTCCCACTCGAGGTTTTTTATGCCTTGCAAGAAAACCCGGCTTAATCTAAGAGTTTCTTTTTTTTTAATTCTTACTTGATCCTGGATCGCCGTTTTTACCATTGTCTCCAGATTTGGCATTTGCAGTCTGTTTTCCAGTGCAATAAGTCCTCGGCACACCAAAATCACCAACCTTGGCGAAGCATTTAACTCCACGCCCTCCCCGTCCTCCTTTTCCACCTAACGTTCAACAGAATGAAAATTATCATTCATTCGAAATATTTTGCCCTTTATAATGATTAGTACCAATCCGTCGGTTAATTCTTCATAATCAGCCTGCGCTGACCATAGTTTGGAAGATGTAGGTAATACCCAACGATTTGATATCTTCCCTTCTCATGAGTCCCCGCGCACCTCAACCTAACCCCAATCTCCTCTCTCCATTCTCTCTTGCTCCCCCAAAACACATAAACAGCGGCTGGATACGAGTCTGATTCTTCTCGTCACATGACCATCCGTTATGGCAATGACCATATTTGGCAATAATCATCGGTTTGATCATGATAGTATATTGCTAGCGGCCTCTTTTCCAGGCAATAACCGCTTCAGGGCTGGGTCGTTCGAAGCCCGGTTAAGGTGACCCAGGGTTAGTGCGAAAGTTGAACTCAGATGTGAGAGCTTAAAAAGCAAATCCAGTTTAATTATCTTTGCCTAAAATTTGATGATTGGATACTCTAAAAAGAATAGAGAAAATTAGGCCGGCGTGAGAGTGCTTTTTATAACCGGTGTTCGAACAACTGGGACCAGTTATGCAGAACGCGGCAGCGTAGCTGTTTATGCTTGAGTGGAATGCAGGAAAATGGCGCTCCCTTCACTTAATTTATGTCTTTTAGTATCTGTTGTCTCAGTCTATGACTGGCTAATGAAATGCAAATACTCATTGTTTTCATTGACTTCTGTATTTTCCATTGAAAAGTGAAATAAACCTGACTTCACTTTAACCGCCGCCCGGTTAGCTCAGTGGGATAAGCGCCGGTCTGCCGAGCGGGAGGCCGCTAGTTCAGGTCCCGGCCGGACCAACACCCAGGGTCTTTAAATAACTGAGGAGAAAGTGTTGCCTTTGTAAAGACATCTGCAAACGGTTAGACGTTCTAGTCTTCTCGGATAAGGACGATAAAACCGTAGGCCCCGTTTCACAACCCTTGCATATATGAATTCTGTGGGACGTTAAAGAACCCACACACTGTTCGTAAATAGTAGGGGACGTAGTCCCCGGTGTGTGGGGGGAGGGACTGTTACGGGCCCGCAGTAATTGGCGTCATGCTGTTGCTGTGACCCTGCCAATAACTGGCGAATCTAATAAAATAAAAAATAAAAATGACTTGAAACCTGATTATGTGTACTTCACGTGCAAAGTCGTTGTTTTGCTAATCTAAATCTTCGCTCTTTCGACGTAGCCGTTGCCTTCGTTCTTGGTTTTTCTTTTGTGTTATGTTTTAAGGCGAGAAAAAGCACTTGTAAACTTCAAAAGATGTCCAAGGGTTTTTGAACAATGGGATTTGATGTTAACCTTTCCTTTGATGCCATAACATTTCTCACCTTTCCCTCCTTTTCCATTTTTAGCTGGTTGAGCTCCAGTTCCCCCGCAGCTTTTTAATGTTGTCTGTCCGTTTTGTTTTCTGTGACTAAGAGTTACATGGCCGGCACGACCACCTTTTCCTGCAGAGGGAAGTAATCATAAATACTTGAATGTGTGCTTTTCAGTGAATTGTTTCACGTTATAATTAATTATATATCGGATGAGAAAATGTTGGATTCTCTGAAAAAGCAGTAACAAAGAATGAATCATTCATTGCGGTCACAAGGGCTCGAAGCACTTCTTTGAATTGAGATGAACTATTATGACTCTGCGAGTCAAAATGGTATTTTTTTATTAGACATTCTGTGTTCCATAATTTTAGTTTTTCTGTCTTTTCGTTCTCTAATTCACTTAAAACTTTGCTAAATGACAAGTGTCAAGAATAAAAGTACAGTCGACTCTCTTTTAACGGACACCTCTATAAGACGGACACCTCTGTAAAACGGACACTTAGAGTTGGTCCCTGCCTTTCTTTACTCCCTTTATTTGACTCTCTATAAGACGGACATCTCTCTAAGACCGACACTTAGTGCCGGTCCCAAAGGTGTCCGTCTTAGAGGGAGTTGACTGTACTATGCATTAAACTGGCATCGGCGGGGAGCATGTCGAGAAAATTGGCCCGTTTAAAAATGTCCTTGTTGTTTTCTACCCGATTATATTTTTCTTGCGATACCTATCCAATGATAAAAGCAAGGTACAACGGGTAACAAAAACGTGCAATTTGTTTGTATCATTATTGTAAAACGAGTTAAAAAGCGATGTTGCTCGTTTACCAACGTTCAAACCTGTCTTGCAACAAATCAGATTGTGGCAGGTTGTAAAAAGTTGTTTCAGAAGGTAGACATAGTTCTACTTTTTGCAACAAAATCTGTCCGCGTTGGCGTTTTACCTGCCCAAGGCAAACTTGTTTTGAGGCAAGTAAAGTGACTCTTTTGTATGGCGTGACTCCCACGTAATTTTATCCAATCGGAAGTCAGTATTCGCGCAACTTGCAGCAACCTGATTTGTTGCATGACTGGCCAGTTCGAACGTGGCAGGTAAAACGCACAACATTGCTTTTCGACTCGTTTTGCAGAAATTTTTCGAAACAAGTTGCATGTTTTTGTTGCCCGTTCCATCGTAGTGTAAGATTCTAATGCTTTCTACCAGAAGTGGAGCAATTTACTTTACCAGGTTTTCCAGCCTTTCCACCATTCCCTCCGTCTTTCCCCTTTTCTCCTGGTCTTCCGTTTCGTGATTTTGTAACGCACCTTCTGTGCCATGGCGGATAAGGATAAAGTTCGACATAAACTGATCGTCCACATTGACTGACTTGATAATCAGGTTTCTGAAAAATTGGACTAAAATGTAAAATCAGCATAAAATAATATCATCGGCAAGCAGATTCGAAAAATTGCTAATAACATTATTTTATGTCCTCTGACAATACCAACAAAGCTTTGGATCGAAACCCTCCCGATCATAGCGAGGTTCGTGATACACCAATCACTAACAACCACAGTGGTACAAATAGACCGACACAGTAAATCGACACTATCGCCTGATGACGACCTGCAGTGTGCGATCGAAACGTTTCGATCAATATCAAATTGACAATCGTGAGACAAACAATGAACTAAACCCTTTATACATGTTGAAGTTAATTTTTTATCTCAGGTAATTTTTTGTTTTTCTTTTGTTTTTGAGTATGGTAATGTTGCTAATGAATTTGAAACAAAAGAAAACGAAAAATTACCTTACATAAAAAAATTAACTACAGCATACACATTATCCTCGATGATTAATATCTTTCATGACAACATTATTTTATATCGAGTTTTACTTTTATGGGTGGCATTAAATTTATGGCTGATGCAAAAAAGGACAGCAACTTACAACAGCAAAGCTATCCGGGGCATCAGCACCTGGACCTCCATCTTGTCCTTTATGTCCATCCCCTCCCTTAGAACTCACTTCAAAGGCTCCAGTTATTACATCACAGATTATTTCCACTGAAACATTTAAACACAAAAATATTTAAAAAGGCCTTATTCTAGAATTTGACCGTGTTGAAACGTCTCCATCAACACTTCACCAAATCACCAACCTTTGATGCAAGAAAACGTGTGGGGCTACATTGGGCTCGGACAAAGGGGTCTTCAGAACGTTTAAAAATCGCGAACAGTAAGAGCTTGGGCTACACTTTCATCCGTGCTTAAAAAGTTTTCTCACTATAGTTATTTTAGTATTAAATACTTCTTTGGCATACAGATTTATTGCAAGGAACGAATACCGGCCCTACAATTGAGTATAGCTTTGATAAAAGGTTTGCCTTTAATTAATTTAGAAAATAAGAACCTATAAAAAAAACATATCCAAAAATTTTGTCTAATTTTAAGTTATGTAAAAGCCGTTTAGGCTAACTTAGGAAAGTACCTATTCTTACACGCAAATTTTACTGTATTTCTGTCGGTATTTGCATGGAGGTTAGCAACATGTCACAATAGTTTTGTAATACTGACCCTGTGGTCCGTCTTTTCCATCTTTGCCATCTTGACCGTCAGTTCCGTCGCCGCTTGATTTCGTTGCCACAGCGTTTGAAAATTCCAGATTCCAGTTTGGAGTGGAAACAGTAATCTTACTTCCGCTAGAGGCAACAATCTCCCTTGCGTAGATTTTTACAGTTTTTATACCATAAAATGCAACTTCACCCTGACATTGAAACAAGAAAGGGAAAAAACCGATACTATACTAAAACAGCAAAGAAATTGAACCATACAACAAAACGTTTGCTCAACAAAGAAACTAACCGCAGCATTAACCAAATGAGCAAAGCCAAGCTAGGGCTTTTTATTTTGTGTCTCCATAGTTTGGAAATAAAAAACGATTGTATATGTGCTTATGTTAAAGACTTAACAGATGATAGAGCACAGTAAGGGAAAGAAATTTAAACTTCCAGCTAGGCTTCATGTTTGAGATTTATTCAAGAGGGAATGAGATCAGTTACCTTAATATAAAGAGTGTCGGCGAGAACTTCCAGTTGCTCAACGAGTTTTATATCAGCTCTTGTAGCATCAAGATTCAATTTTTTCTGATTTTTTAGCTGTTCCTTTAAATTCCCAGCGTGAATCACTCGACCAAGAGCTCGGTAGTGATCTGCAAAGAGAAAGTTAGAAAACATTAACTTGATGAAATTATCATAACGGCATCAAGGTAGATACTGAGTTACTTTAATGTTGAACACAGTTCACTTACCTTTCTTAATCTGCACTATTGATGGTGTTTGTAGCCAGTTTGACTGCGGAATGCTGATAGGTGGTAGATCACCCTGACTTTTCCACACACCATAAGCACATTGATTCATTACGTATGGATTTTTAGTAGAAACAACTGAAATGCAAAGATTTTATTAAGTTTAAAAGACTGGCGTTTGGTCAGAAGACCCCATTATAATTCAAAAAAGAATTTTCGCTTTTTTTTCTTTAATGATAATGATGATGGTAATGATAATGATTATGTCTCCTCGTTTTTACCTCTAATTTGCGTAATCAGTTGACTTGGCGAAACGAAGAGATACGTGCATGAACGGTTTGAGGAGCACGATAGGGACATACGGAGTTCACGAACTCAAACTTTATCCGTTTGAGTGAATACACCATTAATACTGGGCATCAGGCGAGGCCCTCACTTGACCCCCGTTGGGTGAAAAAGGCTATTAATACAAGATTTTACCCTAATAAGATCGCTATGAAAAGTGGTGAATTAAACTGACATCCAAAGACGTGGATACCTTCGAGACTGAGACAACAAAGCAGCCGATCATAGGAATAGTTTCTTTCATTATAAGCTAAGTGGACGATAGCCTTAATGATCTAATATAAGCTAATAGACGCCGAGGGTGTTCATTGAAATTTAGGGGTCCAGGAGGTGCCGCTGATAAGAGGCGTTTAAGGGCCTGTTACCGTGGAGATGGGGGACCCCAGGTAGGTGGAGTAAGCCGCCTGTCCATATAATCTCTCATTTTTACATGATAGGTGGGGTGACCCGCCGCGGGTTACCTCACGTACCTGGTGTTCCCCCCCAAAAAAATAAAATAAATAAATAAATAAATAAATATGTAAACAGGCCCTAAAAGAGAAAGGCGCTTATTCTCACAACTGTGACAATCTCAATAAAGTTTATGCTTTCAGAGAATAGCAAACAACAGCATATCCAGTCTGTCTATTGATTCGTCTAGATCGTCTAGAGTAAACGATCTCAACTTCGATGTCAGAAACCTCGCTCGCAGCTCAGGGTCATTTTGTTGACGCCATTGTTAGCCTATCCTTACTTTAAACTTGACATTGAACAAGATGCAATGCACAAAGCGCTGTCAATCAAGCAAGAAACTGAATAACTTAAATGATTTTGTTCCGTTAGCTTTTTTACTATTCCCTAGTATTTTTTTAGTAATAGTCACGGAGGCGTCTATTCTGGAAAGGGCTTTTATTAGAGAGGGGTGACAAATACAAACTTTACGTTGTGCATCTTAGAGGAGGCGTTTATGGCAAGAGGCGGTGTCCTAGAGGAGGCGTCAATTACATCATTTACGGTACTAAGGATGGAATCCCACCAGCCATGGGAAGAGGAGTAGGGGGAGGGGGGTGGGGGCTCGGGGGAGAGGTTTGAACCTCTTGCGACCAGTTGTTACACCGATATTTTCGCACAGTAATTGATGAAGACCAGAACTAACTGAAGTGGTCGAAACAAGGCAATCAATGACAAAGTAAAATAACAAGATTTTATGGTAAAGTAGCGGTGACCTGAAAGCAACTATTTGCATAGATATATTTAACTCTTTACCTCCCCCGTCATTGTATGAGGCTTCACTGATTTTTTCTTTATGGGCCGATGTAACTAGTGCAGCGAAAAGTAATAATCCAAGTCCATTTGTTTGATAGTTCATCGCACCTAAAGGGAATTGAAAAAAAAAGTAACAACAAACAAACAAATAAAAAAAAATAAACAGAGAAAAATTCAAATTTTGTTGAGGGTTTAAATACGCCATAAAAATAATTTCTTTTAGAATAAGCCTCTTTTACATGTCAGGTACGGTTTGCACATTACGAGAACTTAAACAAAAGTAGCAGCTATTTTTGTTTTGTTAGAAACGTTGACATATAAAAAAATAAAATACCTTTCGACGACGACAATGGATCTTTGTGTTGACAAGCTGTCTAAACGTGGCGCGAGTAAAAAAATCACGGAACAACAATGACTTCACCGTAACACCACCAGAGCTTCGTGCTGTGAAAGCTGTCATGTGTACGATGTGGGATCCTACAGGGGCGGATCCAGGAATTTTTGATTGGGGAGGGGTCTAAACTTTGGTTCTGAAAGGCTTGTTGAACTTTTTGGTGGCAAATTATTTCTCACAGAGACGACTACGTGTTTCTTAGTGTGAAAGCCGGTCGCCGTTGGCGCGGGAAATATTAGGGAGTTTCTGAACTTTGATGCAGACCTTTAGAATTCAACTCCAAAAAAATTTGCCAACATTTGACGAATTAAACGAGATGGAATAAGCGCGATAAAGTTTGAGGCAGCGCAAATTCAGTTTTTAAGTGACGTTTTCGTAGCTGTAGTCGTCGTTGCGTAAACTCCCTAACGCTTCGCGAGCAGAGGCGAACAAATCATAGGAGGGTACCCAAAAACATATCCCTAGAATTTAGTTTAGTGGAAGTGAGCAACTCGCGTTTCATTAAAATGAAATTTAGCCAGTAAAAAAAGGTGATAAACGATCCTGTCGATGTCAGAATTTCAGTCTCAACATAGTTACAGCGTCAGGTCTGATAGGGGGGTCCGAACCTCTCCCTAGATCCTCCAGTGCCCTAGGATCAGTTTAATAGAGAAAAGTCGTCCTGGCAAAGAAGATCACCCGTCTAGCCGAATCAACTTAAGTGAGCGGATCCGACGACCGCAACAGCGACGAGAATGTGCAAAAAAGGAACAAAATTTATAACGAAAACAACACCTTTGCACGTGCATCCGTCTTTTAGTACATTTCTTTGCCGCCACTGCACGAATACGACGTAAGCATGCCTAGTAAAGAAAAAAAAAGACACGCCCATACACAGGCACAAGCATTTCTGTATCTCGTCAGTCTTCGGAAATCCTCGACCTTCTTGTCACAGATACTACCAATCACCAAAACCCGTACTAATCAACACCCTAATATCACTAAGAGAGTCAATTTATTCCTTTATTTTGCTTCCTATTTTGTACATAATTAATTCGGATCATTATACGTCTCTGGGACTGGGAAACTGCCCACCTACCCCTCCCCTGAGGTAACTTTAACACTCACTTTTCACTTAGGGAAAAATGCTGCCTTAGGGGAGGCCAGGGGTGGGTGGGGGGTTTCCCAAAAACTTATAATGTTACATTAATTCCCCATATTATTATTAACACGCTTTCTGCCTCCTTATCAAGTTGTAGCGAACTTTCCTTGCTCCAGCTCCACGCAGGTCATATGAAAACTCAGTGGAAATGTAAGGAGCATTGCTTTGCTTTGTCTAAACAAAAAGAAAAAAAAAGTAACATAATGAACGACTATTGGATGAGGCTGGGTATAACTTGTATGAGGCCGAAGGGGAATTACGCAAATCGAGGGGGTATATCTGCCTAAGCCGAAGGTTGAGTTGGAGAACACTCTAATCGGAACAAAGCCTGATTCAATAACCGTCGACTACTCATGAAAATTACATTCAAACCCTATCACATGTAATACGGACACTGAGGGGGGCCATGGGAAGTGTCCGTACTAAGCGGGTTGAATTTAGAGAGAATGTAAGGGCTTTCTTTCCCTAGGGACAAAGCAAACTGTCCGTAATAGCGAAGTCTCTGCATAAAG
Source organism: Porites lutea (assembly GCF_958299795.1). Lineage (NCBI taxonomy): Eukaryota > Metazoa > Cnidaria > Anthozoa > Scleractinia > Poritidae > Porites > Porites lutea. The sequence continues at coordinate 6,096,670 of NC_133213.1, forward strand.
CGGGTATCTGTAAAGCGGGTTTGATTTTATCAAACCAAGTTCACAAACTCCTTACTTCTGCCTATAATATTCTCAAAGAAAACACCAGGTCTTCGCCAGTTTTAGAACGTTTACAGACGCATCTGTTTTTTTTTGTTTTTTTTTGGTAAAATCTTTGAAAAACGTTGATATCGTCGATGATCAGCGGCTTTTTGCATTGAACAATAATTAACAATTATTGGGCGAGGTTGAGCAAATATCTTGATTTGTCAGAAACGAGCACATCAATTATTTGCCTAGGCCGAAGGCTGAGGAAAATAATTGACCTGCGAGACACTGACAAATCACGATATTTAGCGATAACCGAGATCAATAATTTTTTTATCTTTCGCAACTAATGAATATCTTCGGGAAGCGAAGCGATCTGCCATTTTTCACGCAAGAGATACCGCAAGAAGGAGAAAAGCGTGGTTTCGTTTACGCATGAGCCGAATATTATTTACAGCCAAACACAGTTAGACGACATTGCGCATGACCCGACCCTTGTTTACAGGTCACGTGTTGGGCTTTCGGCCAATGAAAAGGAAGAACAATTTGCATCGAATGATAATAAGAGTTATTTATTTTATTTTATTTCATTTTTTTTCAGTCTGAGAACCCTAAAAAGGGAAATGTTGTAGCTGTAGCTACGCGGCAAATCATTCATAGTCATTCTCTTCTACTCACCGATAACAGTAAAGCTGCTGGAATTTCTAAGTTTCCTTTAAGTAAGGTGTTAACTTGTTTAAGATCTTTCAACCCGAGGGGTGTCAACACAAAGAGCAGTTTCTCAACGGGATCGATGTTCCGTACAATTCCTACGACGGAGAAACGGTTGATTATTACAGATAAAACAGAAATGAATGTTTTCCCCAAAGAGAGCCAATACACAGAATCCTGAACTGCCAAATTACTAAAAAAAAAATACAGTCGAGCACCTCCACGTGCGACCACCTCTCGCAAAGGTTACCTGTCATCTCGCCCCCTAGTCTTTTCACCCCGGTTACTTACCCTCCTATTCTAGAACGAGGAATATTATATTTGAAGAATGCTTGTTTGGTTTATGGCTTAAAGAACGAGGAATATTACAGTTTGAAGCGCGTTTGTTTTGCTTTATGGCTTACAGAACGAGGAATATTACATATGAAGTGCGCTAAATGACTCGAAAATAGGTGACTAAGTAACCGGGGGCGAAATGACAAGTAACCCTCGCAAATATGTAGCCTGTGAACACAGCCGTATTAGCGTATATGGGCCCAGCACCTATCCAAAACACCAAAATTTCCCCAGTCGCAACCCTTAACAGTTAAAACCTCTTGAAAACGAGAGCGGACATCGCAGATCACATATTCCTTCGTAAATGCACTGTAATTCACGGAAATACGTAATACGGAAACAGGCACACGACGACGAAGAGCAAACCCTCTCTCTCTCTAAAAGGTAAAATTCTAAACGAAGGGTAAGATTTAAGCCGATAAAAATTTTCCACAGGATTGTCCATGAGCCTTGACCTCGCAAACTCGACCCAGAGCTCTCATCCGCATGACCGCGGAGTCAGAAGCATAGGCGCTGTTATAAGTGCTGGCTTGAGAATAGTTAGGCTACCGCTGTCGGGCATGCGAAGCTCAGTGACAAACTTCTCTCGACAAAAAAAAAACAAATAAATAAAAAATTAAAAGCAAAATCAGCAGGTATACTCCGACAAAGAGTAATCTTTTATAATCAGAAAAGATCATTACCCAAACCGATGCATTCTGTAATGGGACTCCGCATAAAGCACCAAGGGGTACTGCAATCTCCTCGGCGATACATCTGAAAGAAAAAGGTAACTTATTTTCTCAACTCACGGCCTGTTTACTTGGAGGTGGGGGACCCAGGATAGGTCAGGTGACATGTGGCGTGTCACCCCACCTATCACGTAAACATTATATTATATGGACAGGCAGGTTACTCCACCCACCTACCTGCCTAAGGGCCTGTTTAGATGCAGGTGCGTGGGGGGCCCAAGGTAGGTGAGTTAACCCGCTTACGTGGAATAACCCGCCTGTCAATATAGATTCTCATTTTATTTGATCACGTTTACATGATAGGTGGGGTGACTATATGAGAAATTATATGGACAGGCGGGTTACTTCACCTATCTGGGGTCCCCCACCACCATGTAAACAGGCCCTAAGCCTCAAGCCTCGTATAGATAAAGATGGGTAAAGTTTGAATTTAAGCCAAGTCGCTTGTCAAACAGGAGATCATCCTGGCATCGATAGCTTGAAAAGACTGGAATTTTTTTTTACCTCCATGGACGAAGTTCTGGTCCATCTCAGGTAAAGCCCCGAGAATGCAAAAGTCGTCACATTTTTTGAAACACTTGTCAGACTTACTCAATCGCCCAAAAAGCGAGACTTGACATTGCAGAAGGAGAAAAGAGAGCTCCGTCAAAGAGAAAAGTTAGATAAGTCACATGCAGCCCAAGTTCAGTATGGTAAGGATTAAAATACGTGTGGTACCATATTGCTTAATCCTCAAAATGGCCGTGAACATATTACAAGGATTTGTACGGCATTTTCAAGAAGATAAATAAAGGGTCAGAGACTCCTATTCTTACCTCGTCTGAAGCGCATCGCGCCAGTCCTACAACGCTCGCATTAACAGAGTACAGAATCTCATTCCACGAAATCTGCTCCAAGAAATAAAAACAGCAATGAAATTTGACATTAACATTGTGTAAACTAAAACCTCGCTATGGAGGTGGAACCGAACAATGGGGTTATAAATTTTGCTTATTGAAATCTGTTTATTTTTTGATATAACTAACGATTAGCTCATTTTTTTTTCTGTGTGTTTCTTGAAATTAAGACGGTGATTGATGTCGATAGACCCGATAGTCAGTTTCTTTTTGAAGAATTTAGCAAGAAAAATTGAACTTAAGAACGTTACTCGACCTTTCAATGTTTCGAACACCATTTTCAAGAGTGAGAAATGTTTAAGTTTCAAATTTGTTAAGAGTTGAAGTTTGAATAAATTAAACTGCATTTGTGCTTCCTTCATTATTATGAAACTTTCTTGATAGAAAAGCTTAGCGCGAATCGTGTGCGACTAGACGTTCAGTGATGGTTTGAGTTCTTGAATGCTTTGTCTACGAGATGCTTTTAGAGAGCTTTAGATTCGAGGACGAGAACTACTATGAGACGACTATGAGTAAAAGACTTAACCTAAAGTTTAGACAAACCAGAAAGCTTCATTGTACTTTTTTTTTCAGTAGAAAAGTTAGCACTGTTATCTATATTGAGGAGGTTAAGCCCTCTCTCGATCGCAAAATGATAAAACTTCTAACATTTGATAACTCATTTCCGCCATTACGACATTAGGGAGCTTTAGCATCGACGACAACAACTGCAGCGAAAACGTCAGTTTTAAAATGAATTCCCGTTTTTTCAATCTTTGTCCCGTTTATTCCAATTTGCTGAAAATGGAAAGTGTAGGCAAATTTCCCTGGAGTTGATTTCTTGAGGACCGCACTCAAGTTTAGAGAGGGAAAAAGAGATTCGTCGTCCCTTGTTTACGTCCTCCATAAAACTTGCAATTAGGCATTTTCACGTCGTAGTCGTGCAAGGACGGTAAAGAAATGAACAAAAAAGCGTGATGCACGTGCAGAGTTGTTGCTTTGCTCAACAAACCTATTGCTGTTTTGACGTCCTCTTTGCCGTCGCCGTCGTCGTTGCTAAAGCTCCCTATTCTCGACTCGTAGTAGAATGACGACGGCCAGCAAGTTTTCCCGCCAAAACGTCGCTAGTTCAAGGGCGCGCTTTACTTAGTAATATTAGGCTGATTTAGCAACAGAACGGGAACGTCTGTTGACGACGGCGGGCGCAGATCAAACAACTGGCTTGACCAATGGCAGAGCGGCAAATTGGGCACCAGAAGTCGTGTTTAATTCTTTCCGCGCGCTTTCCCGTCGTCCACTGACGTTCCCGTCCTGTTGCTAAATCGACCTAATGAGGAAATCTCATCCTCGTAGTAGTACTCGTCTGAGAATCTAAAGCTCTCTACTTACACAAGACCTCAATCCATCACAAATTATGCACAAGGTTGTTAAAACATATTCGCTGTCAGGTTATACACTAAACAGTACCTCTGTATGCATAACGTGTATTCCCACACAGCTCCACGGTACTGAATAAGGTACGCAAGACAGAAGAGAAGTCTGTGCAAGAGAAGAGCGGCCTTCACAGTGGCTGATGTTAGCTTTTGTTCTGCTGAAATACGACAGCAATGCTAAAGTCCGGTGATCTGATGCTTTGAATTTAGAACTAGAAGAAAAGAAAGAAATAAAAGATATGAATATATTATTAGCCAGTTAATAGTACATATTTCAAACGTCGTTGATAAAGTTTGCGATCCTCTGGTTAGATGCACTTAAACCCTGCTTTCCGGAAACCTCATTATTACGGACAGTGCACTAATAAGCCGATTAACAAGACCAGGATGCGTCACGACAACAAAGGAGATAACCATCAACAAAAATAGGTAAAGATTGTTAAACAAATTCCCCTCATCCACCAAAGGTAAATATATGGAGAACAGTGTGGAGAATATGCATATTGATATAACGGTTTTTCAACGTTCTATGACCATGCATACTAGCTCTTTTGCATCTCTGTGTTCATGAAAGGTAACATGTTACTTACACGGAGCTCGGCCAGCTTTTTGATTCATATGAGTTGATTTCAATCACAATAGGATCCAGATCGCTTCCTGTGACGTTCTCGGGACAAAGGTTGACATCTCTGTATAAATTCAAACCGAACAATACGATTAGCATGTCCACACGAATGAGTTTTAGAAAACATTCGTTTTCGTGAAAGCCAAACGCATCAACAGCTTTGCGAACTTAGGGCGCTTTTTTCCACCAATAAATGTAAGACACAAAGCCATTGAAATTTGTTTTAACCACCTGGAGTTGTTTTCAGGTCGCTCTTCCTCCTCAACAGTAAATGCCCATCCCGGTGTACTTGCAAACAGTTCAGCTGTCATCTTTGGTAAATTCTTGTTAGCGTTTTCTTTGGTGGCGTAATTGAACTGTACAATGTGTGTTGGCTTTACAATGCGAATCACATCCAACAAAAGAGGTACTCCCATTCCTTGGATAAAAAAGGAAAGAGCTATTGGCGACCGAATTAAGCTAAACAGGTACCTAGCAGGAAATTGAGGGAGCGGGGGACAAAATCGGAGTAAAGTGTCATACGTTTTTTTTGACCGTGAATTGCTGAATTGATGAATTGATTGACGGGGTGACTGACTTAGTGACTGAATGACTAATTGGAAAGGATCTGCGTTTTGGTCCCGCATGCTGTTTTTTCCTGGCAACTATTACTGACATTGTCTTAACCTTGAGAAAAAATTTCTTGACTATTGCCCGATCATAACAACGCTGTTCAACTAGCACAACTCCCTAATTGCTCCAACCAAATCTTGTAAAAATTTTGGGTCTTTTTCCAAACAGACCTTCAATATCTTAAAAGAGCGAAGTAAATTGTAGTAATGTAATAGTTCTAAATACACTTTTTTAACCACAGTTAAGTAGTTAGTTAGTTAATTAGTTAGTTTTTTTACCACGCACATTTTCTGCTCCTGGTCCCGGTTGTTCAAACGTTGGATAGCGCTATCGATCGGATAAATCACTATCCAGCGGATAAGTATTGGGGAGACTAATTGCACTATCCACTGGATAGAGATTTACCCGGTGGATAGCGCTATCCAGCCTTTGAACAACCGAGGCCAGATATATTAATGTATTTTTTTTCTAGCTGAATATACACTATATAATTTATATTTTATTAGCAGATGTAGAGCCCCTTTTTTATGGAAATGCTGTTAATAAACCATAATAATAAATATTATCATTATTACTTAAAGTGAAAATCGTTTGACTTCGTAACGTAACGACAACGCACTCTGCTGTTTGAACTACTTACCCTTAACCCATCCCTGTGTGTTGATAATCAATGGAATCTTGTTTCTGTATTTATCAGCGTATGTCTGATACACATTGTAAATACACTGAATATAGAACCCAGGCCTATCCTTTGGGGATACATCACCAAAAAATACAGATCTACAAAAGACAACAATTATCACGAGTGTTTTCAGTGGTATGAAAAAAAAAACGTTCGCAACTACAGAGGTACAAAATTCTAAGCTAACACATGACTTTGGCAAAAGCTTCGAAAACCTCGAATTTATAGCTTATCAGGAATAAAAAATTTCAAGTTACTTATAAGGAGATTGTTATTACCTCTCAGGTTGTCGAAGATGAGTGAATGGCGGACCTAAAATTCAAACGAACACAAAACACAAACAAGTTGTCATAATATGTACTGTATACGGCACTTGCAAATCCCCCAAAATTTTGCATAAGCATTGGGACGGATGTAATACCCAGGAGAAATGAAAAACAATGGTTGTGCAAAATTTTGGGGGGCAAATAAGGTGCATTGTGGGAGATGTACAAGTGGCGTGTTGAAGAAAAAATGGAAGAGAAACAAAGTAAGGAGGAAAGAACGTTTTGTCATAGCTAAAAGTTAGCACTTGCAAGCCTTTTTACTGCATGTACAAACCTAGCAGGGGAGAAGACACTCTGTTTAGTGATATTAACCCAGGAGGAGTGAATTCAGACTGGCCAACGTCGCACTCGAGGAAATACGGCTCGTTCTGTCTAAAAAGAAAAAAATAAGTCCCAAACACAATCAACATAGCACGAGTAATAACCCTTTAAGTTACTAGCATTTTGATTTAACATCAATATGTTCTTTACAACATCAACGCTAAGTCAATTTGAGAGGGTCAGTTTGAGATTGAAGTATTAATTATTTTCACTGGTTAATTCGTGTAAACTAAAACAAGCGAAACATCATCGTTAATTCTTTACCATCAGCTGAACAATGCGAATATTTCGGCGTCCCTCCCCTTACGAATAAAACAAGATTTTTTTAATTTAGTTTAGAATTGTCTCTTCAGCCGGTCCCGTTAATGCGGTCACCAATGGGCCAAAAACATTCGGCTGTATTAACAGGTGACAGTATTAACGTTTTTTTTTTTTTTAACAAGAAAATGTATGGCCGCGCGTTTTGCCGGGCAGTCAAAAAAGTGGCCGTAAGGTGGGGTTTTACTGTAATGAATTATTTCATATATACTTCACTGTATTTACAATGGTTAGCTTTCACTTCCTCTCTTCCTATTACTTCTTTTTCGGTTTTGCAATTTTTTCGCATGGCTCGCTGCTTCCCTGGCATGTTCTAACTCAATTAGAAGTGGTGAAAAGATAGCTAATGATGTCGACTCACTTGACACGTTATGACTGTTAGCCCCTTTATCATTGGAGACTAATCGGTATCATGGAATATTCATGGACAAAAAATCATAGCAGTGGCAATGTTAAAGAAAAACATCAGGGGGATTCACCAGACAATCACTCTTACAGAACCAGTTCAGAGGCACTTACATATTTCCTACAGTGAAACCTCTCCTTTGGGGGACCTCTATTCAAAGGACACCTCCATTCCTGGGACACAAAATTTGGTTCCGAAAAAAAGTTCACATATTCTTTGTATTTGTTAGCTCTGTTGAAGGGACTCCTCTATTCAGGGGAAAGGGACATTTTTTCTGGATCCCAAAAACCAAGATTTAACCTCCATTCAGAGGACACCTTAGCACTCAAAAAGTGACTGACCACAAAAATCGTTGATAAACACCCGCCTAACCACTAGTCGGGGGACACTTGCCTTAGTCCAGAGGGTGTCCCCTGAATAGAGGTTCCACTGTAGTTTAAACTGGACAAAAAGATACCCTGGACAATTAGATACCAAATGTACAACTGTATTTTAGCACAATAGTGCCACTCAATTACGTAAAACATTAAAAATATATATTGTAGGCAAAACATACCTATTTAGGAATGTGTTAGTTAAATATCTTGCAAATGTTGATTTTCCAATGTCCTTTCCACCACAAATAAGAATAACAGGGGCCTTGGCTGTTAAACATAAAACAAAAACTGACAATGACTAACTGTGGTTTCCTGTGATAAAACTTGCTTCAATGATCAAATGAATGTTAATACCTTCCATGCCCATTTTTGTTTGACACACTGAAGATGCAGCAACTTTCCACTGATCGGGTACTGTCAACATCCTACATCGTGCTGGGTACCATGGCTCCAACTAGAGAACACAAATAGATGAAAGGGGCTACATCGTGCTATCCGCTGTCTTCTTTGAAAAGCCAAAATGTGTCAATGTGTAAATTGAATTCCAAAAAATATATCATTGTCGTTATTGTTGTTGTTGTCATTATTACTATTATGTATTTACTTATAATGACAAAAATAATAAATATTCCCTTCAGTTAACCCCCCCCCCCCCTCCCCCTCCAAATTATTCTTTATGTGTTTAGAGACTCCCAATTTTATTACTCAAATAAAAATTATTGTAATTGCAGCTTGTAATGTTTTAATCTCTCATGTCAAATTACCTCTATCGAGGGTGGTAGGGCTGTGCTCTTACAGAGCCTGGTGGCCCCTGGTGCCCACCTTTTCCTCTCTGGGGACCAGAAAATGTTAGTTTTTTTCATACAAATCATATGCTGAGTACCATAGATTGTACAGGTTCAGAAACTTGGCTTGGCTCGAAATAAAATTTTATCTGAACCACACAATTAAAGGATGGTAAGGATGCAAACTGGAACAAAAGAGTTAGAAAAAATTGGAAAATTGGTTGTCAGTATCCTTACAAAAATAAATCCCAATGGGGCTGTTTTCTTCTTCAAAGACATCTCTATTTTGTCAAGAGAGGAAACCTGCAAGAAAAAAAAAATAGCACAATTTAGCACATAGCTAAAAATGTGAGTTTTTGAATGGATTTGTCAGTTGTAAGATTAAACATGTCTCCAGTAATAAATGTTATGAGATGCACCATCAGCCAGTGGCACCCAAAAGGAAAAAGCGGCAACCCAGTTTTGTAGCATCAGGAGCCTAGAAGTGTTGCAAAATACTCCTTTCACCCCCCTCCCCCGAGGGAAGGTTACCCCCTGAAGAATTTTGCCATACAGCTGTAAGGAAACAACATGGTGGCCAGGCTCAAATCCAGACCTATAGGTCTAAAGTTTGATAACTGTGGACTACAATGTCTAGTCTGTACCCGGAATTATTTTTATATTAGACTTTTTTTGGCATTCTCCGAGTGCTTTCAATTAAGTCAAAATTTTCAGAAATTTTGGTTGAGAAATAAGTGGACAGCTTTGGTCTGGGTGGAAATTTTCTGGTCTAAGTGGTTCACCTTCAGAGGTGGTCCTCTTTGACCAGTCAGTCCGGTCCAACAAAAAACTTGCCTTTCCATTTCCAAAATTCGCATTTGCAATCCTACTTTGCTAAGCAGTCATCAAAGTTTTGGTCAGAACAGAAATGGATCACTTCAATTTGATTGGAGACCTTGTTTCAATTGAACAATGTCATTCCATTTTTTCTTGATAATTCCACTGGTTTCTATCTGACTGGTTTTCCAAAATGGAAAGCACCAGTTGTGTCTCAAAAGTTCAGTCCAACAGATACCTTGCCAAGATTCGAGCTGAATATATCATGGAAGCGTTGAATACTGCATACAAAGTTTGTCTCTACGGTTTGCAAGGATTTCATCAACAGAACTGTGGCTGATTTTCTTGATCTCACCAGGGCCTTCTTCATCACCTCAGGAGGCTGGTTTTGTAGAACATCTTGAAATGTTCTCTTTAAATTAATACCTCTTGAGGAATTTTCTTCACTGTGTTCAGACAACACAGCAAGACTTGAAGTACTGGGACAGAAGATTTCCACTGGATCATGATCAGGTCTCAAAACAGAACCATACACTTCAACTGACCCAATCAGGGTTTTGATCAGAGCCAACCCTTTGATGCAAACTCTCTGGTTTAAAACAAAAACAAATAGAACAAAATAATTTCAAAACAAGAAAATGAGGATTCTTTAAATAACAGTAATGTGCATCCATCAAATCTACTGCCTGTACGGGGTTAGAGTCACAATAATAAAATTATTACTCGAATCAAGAGGACATTAAATGGTTAATACATGTCTCTTAAAAGAGACATAAAGACCAGCATTTACATATTGCCTGTACTTATTTAAAAAGTTGGATGCTGTCTCCACAATCATAAAAATTTGTCTCTCATGCAGTCATTTTTTTCTCTGTCTCGTCACACAAAGTCTCTTCCCCTATGAAAAAGGAGAAGCACAAGAATGGGTGCACGGTATACATGTACTATAAAATTGAGAACAGGATTCCAGCAGCTTTCTTTCCAAGAATAAAATGGCTGCCCCAAAAGCTCAAAAGCTACATGTAATGGTGCTTTAAACAACAGATCATGAATGGGGTTGGTGAAAGTACAAACTGATATTATACTGGGGTGCCAGTAGACTCACCAACTTTGCCAGTAAAACTTATGACTTGAAATATGATATTACGAATAAATATTTGTTGTAATTTGAAAATTTTTTTTAAGCAGATTCATAGGGCATAATACAGTACGCTATTTGGTAAAGGACAATTTATCACTATCTCAGCCCTCAATTTACAGTTTAACAAGAAAGCTTTCACTCCCTCTGCCAGTGACTCTAGGTTTTAAATTATTCATCTATTTTCTTGTTTGTCTCGTTATTCAATTTATTTTTTGGTTGAAACATACCTGACCTCTTGCTAGAAAAAACAGACAAGCATTCCTCAAAGAACCAGACAAAGGTAATACACTGAAAGAATCAAAATATAAAATTAGCAAACCCTTTTTTCTCACTGAGATGAAATAGAATGTCAAGAAAAAGTTTGCTCACAAGTTAAAAACTGCTAAAAATAAGCTAAAATTTAGCATGCGTAAGATGCAGATGAGTCTTTGATTCCCAGACCTAATTTGAAACTATTAATTTAGTCAAGTTTCTAACCATTATAAAACCAAAGAGATGCTAACAGTTTTTTTACTACATACCATTATATAAAATTAATATTAGAATACAAAATGTATGCTACCATGCATACATGCAACAACATGCAATAATTATTGGTAAGCATACAGCTGTAACTGCTACAAACTTAATGTTAACAGCTGTATCACATGTCACACTGTATATACACCGATGCTTATTCACTTAGCAGAAAAGCTCTTGGTGACGTCTGGAAATTACCAGGATGGTGGATGACTTATTTCAAGGTTCTCTTGTTCTTTCGATGGTAGCCATGCAAAATTTCTCACCCTGGGACAAAAATTGTCAAAATCTCTACCCAGGAAAAAGCCTACTTAGTCAATTTCCCAAGGGTGAACCCTCCTTCCCCATCCTTGGGGTTTATACACTTCATTTCAGCTTGCCCCAGGGTAAGACCCAAGCCAAGCAGGGAAATATGTCAGGAAATACAACAATAATTGGCTACACCACTGCTATAGACTGTTCACAGTCCCCTATTTTCCTGTACGATCGTCAAGATCATTGACGCTCGCCCCCTAGATACATTTGAAAATCAAGATGGCCACCATTAATGGTAAGACACACTATATCTCGACGATCTCAAAGAAAAATAGGGGACTGTGAAGAGTCCACTACTTCTAGGGAGTGGAAATTCAAAGTATATTTTCCAGTTCAGAGGAAGATGGGGGTGGAAATCAAAATTTTGCAAAATCATAGAGGGTAACCATCGAGATGTCAGGGAGATTTCTAAACCTCCTTTATGCGTACTATGTATTCTTAGCTCCTGCCCCTTTTATCCTTGGCTTCCATTCATTTACGCCCTTTTTGATTACAAAATTTTATGCATTGTTGCATAATTGTCCATACTTATCCACCTTCCCACCCTGTTCAAACCCCCACCTCCCACCTTCTCCTCTCCCACCTCCCATAACCCTACTGCCCTCTATTCTCGCGGGCTCCCAGCCCCATGTGGTCCCCCACAGGTTGTGCCAACTTCAGTAAACTGACCTCTTAACATTCAAACTTGCAGGCATAACTCTGCTCTCCTCCGAACTTTTCTTTGCATCTTTCTTCTTCCTTTGCGATCTTCTACCAGTTGCTTTCTTAGTTGTTGCATTACCACCTCTTTCTGCTTTCTTAGCAGCTGTTCTTTTAACATTCAATCTCGTAGATATCAATGCACTCTTCCCAGCATAACCACCCTTCTTTACCCCGTCTTTCTGCCTTTTCGATCTCCTACAAGTTGGTTTCCTAGCTGTGCCAATGCTGTCTTTTACAGCCTTTTTGTTTATCGCACTTTCTTCGTCTTCCGAAGACGAAGATATTACTATGCACTCTTTAGCCTTCTCCTTTTTCCCTTTTTTCTCCCTTTTCGATGGACGACAAGTTCCTTTCCGAACTGCGACTGAAGTCTGGGTCACCGCACTATCTTCGGTTTTCCTGGATCTCTTTCCGCGAGTTTCTTGTTGGTGTCCAGTGGAATTTGCCGTTGCAAATTTCCTTTTCCTGCCGACTGGCATTTTTCAACCAAAATGTTTAGTCTTTTTTTTATCAAAAAGAAAAATCAATACAAAAAAGCCAAAATCTAGTCGTTCTCGCCGCCATATTGGAATCAACAATCTCGTCCCATTCCTTCTCTTTCATATCTGGTTAAGACGTTATGTAAGCGCACTTAAGCGTCCCAATAGATTCCGTCTGACACCTGTTTTTAATTATTTATTGTAACATTTCTTTCTTTCTTTCTTTCTTTCTTTTTTTAAACATTTTTGAGTATGTAGTAATTTATTAACACATCTATCCAGAGTCATGGGTTCTAGGGCCGGGTTGTTCAAAGCTGGCTTAAGATAACACCAGGTACAAATTGGCCGTCAGATCTAAATTTAAAAAAGAACAAAAAAAAATTCTGAGAAGATGCGTTTCAACTAAATAAAGAAAAAGAAACCCGGATTATAATTTAACTTCGGGAAAGCGCTAGTCAGCCTTCGAACAACTGGGCTCTGACCTATCTAGGTTATTTACATTAATTCAAATATTTATATTTCTTCCTTCAATTAAATTATTTCAGGAGCTCATAACCCGAAGCGGGCGCTTGGCACGGCGTTTTCATAGACCAGTTTATTTTTAGAACGATTTGGTGCAAATTTGGAATATCTTTTTAAATTCCATAAACCATTCAGAAATTTCCTACAGACCCAAAAATGATATTTTTTAACTTTTAGTTGTCCTTCTATATCTTATACTTCGATTGCGCTTGTAGACATGGTGGATAGTCTATTTTTGCGGGAAAAAAGTGCCCTAAAATGTGTCTATTGTGGGGGTGTGTTCGAGCAACTCGCTCGCTACACGACTAGGTACCAGGAATTTGATTTACATCTTGGCCTTTATTCTTCTTATTCTTCTTACAACTTCTGCTTACTCTACTTCTACTCTACTTCTCCTAGCGGTTTTAATAGCCAAAGCTGGACATGTTTGGGTTAGCTGACCGGAAGAGTCTCTATTGTATACCTTATCGCTAACATTGCCACAGGTTTGCTATTGTTCGGGAATAGATTAGCCCACGCACAGTCGCAACTGATAAGTACCAAAGAACGAAGGTCAGCTCTAAACACCACAAACACGACCACCTGTAAAAACCTAACATCTGACAATGCCAAGCGAATAACATTCCTAATATGGCAACAAGTAAATTCGCGAGCTAAGCATACCTTCAAGAACAAGTAAAAACAAAAGATCAAAACAGGAAAACAGTACGTGGACAAAAACAAGACTTAATGAAACAAAAACTAAACTTAAAAGGAAAGATAGATCCGTCTTAAACATAACTTTCAAAATACTTCACAACACTATTATAAACTGGCCCGTAAAACGCCGTGACATACGCTTGGGAGTTTTCCGCTCCGGTTTATGGGCTCCTGATTATTTCTATTTCTTTTGTTCTTTTTTGCTTCTTTGTTTGTCTGTGTGTTCACGTCCACTTTTGTAGCTTTGGTACTGAACTTTACGTATTAACTCTAGACTATTCCTGTTGACCTGCGAACAAATAGCCGGAATTGTCCGAGGCGTAGTTATAATTTTTGCAAAGGTTCCCCTCCCCCCCACCTCCCCACAGCATTTGAGGCTGCCTGATTGTCTTCCGAGTTCCGATTCCAGTAGACTACGAGTAGTCCCCATTTTTCCTCAGGGATAGTAGAGCGAGCGAAACGCAAAAATGGGGACTAGTCGTAGTCTACAATTCCAGATAATTTAAAGCTGACTAGTCCCGGTATGAGCAACTTTTAGTAAGAGCTACTTTTCCGTCTATTGCTTTTCGAGAAGACGCTTCTTTAGTGGAAAGAACGAAACCATGGGAGGAAGTTGAGAAGACCGGCGTAGCGAGTCAGTTACTGCATGGAGCTTGGGGAGTTTTGTTCCGGCTAGCAAGAAAATCGCTACACTTATAGCGAGAAATAGCCTGCGAAAACAGCCGTTTCTCCTCGCTCTTCGCCGCTGAGGACGTTTCGCGAGGAAACGTCCCCAGCTGCGAAGAGCGAGGTGAAACGGCTGTTTTCGCGGGCTAAGCGACCTGAAGCGAGAAATGGATAACCAGGATTGTCTAAATTATTTGACTGGCTAAAAGTACTAACTAGACAAAATAAATGTGTTTGCTTGTTATTACTATTCGCGTCTTTATTTTTCTTACGGTTGACTTCTTCAGGCAAAAAAAGGAAAAAAAGCCAATAGGAGTGTAGGAAACACAGATTTCATTGTGTAGTGGTGACTGCAAAATAATTACATGTACTTCATTTGAGCGCCAAAGCACTTAGCTAAAAACTACTAATTGAGGACACCTGCTGGTGTTCTTCTGGAGACGGGACCACCATCAATTTTCGCAGTCATCCGAGCCATGCGTCTAGCTGTTTGCAGGGCAAAGGCAGTAAATTCGTGTCCTTGGACGCACTGGTGTGCCTTCAGTAACTATCATGGCAAAGAAATGGAATATTCTAACAATGGGAGAAAGGGAGACCGTAGTACATGTAGCATTGCGTGAAGACACACACAGAAAAAAACAGCTGGTGAGAAGGCTATTCAGTACCAAGCGAGTACACCGCGAAAATGTAGCCTCTGTTCGCATGGTATCTGTTCAGGTTTTTTTTCCGAGATTTTCCGCCAAGCACCCCTGCTTCTTTTTAGGCTTGTACCCTGTCTGTTTCCAAAACACTGGTAATAGTGTACTTTTTAAAATAATTTCATTTTCCCTAATTAATATAATTGCAATGGAATGATGCATCGATTAATTATTAATGATTGATACAGTGACGTCGTCAATACTCACACTGATATAAAAATACTCCAAGCTTTAACAACATAATTATAGAAAAGGTGTCATTCAAAATGTATAGTATTCAAAATCAAGTTTAAAAAAGATAAGATAAAAACAATATGCATCTAACAATAAAGTCAATTATAGGTGTGCCGATCATTGAAATCAACTCTCATTTTTACATCTCCAATCATCTCTAAAAAATATCTTTGTCATCAAAAATTAATGAAAAATATTTAAACTTGTATCTTGTCTGCTTGATGGCAGACTAGTAATTATGAAAGTATAACCACCAAACAACCTTTTTATATCTTTTTTTTGTAGTGTTCCAAAACGCAGCAACGCATTTGTGCCTTTTTTCTGTCCATTGATGTCACAAACAAAACTTGTACAAGCATTAAAATAAAATAAAAAAATAAATTAATTTTAAAAAATGAAAATCTCAGGAGTTTATGCCACCTTGACTCGCACAAAAGATGAAAACTTAAAGAATTTTTAAAATTTAAGACAATTTCCCAATAAAATGAATTAATGATTTCTTGGTTTGATCAATCTGATTAATTCTTGTGACTGATTATTAATCTCAGCCCACCCCTGGCATCACATTTACATGAAAGGCAGCTTATTCATCTTTTTATCCTTGGTTCATGTGATTATCATAATGGTTTAGGAGAAGATTCTGGCTTTTAAATTCCTCCTGACAAACCCAGCAACTGAAGGTTTCGGAGATTTGTTTTTTGTTGGATGAATCCTTTTTTGGTCTAAATATACAGTGGTTTTTGTTATGTATTGTCAAACTCCCTTTAGCATTAAAACAACTGCCACATTTTTCACATTGAAATGGCTTCTCTCCTGAGTGTGATCTTTCATGTTTCCACAGGGTTCCACCTTGATTAAAACATTTGCCACAGTGCTTGCACACAAAAGGTTTCTCTCCAGTGTGAATTCTTTCATGGTTTCGCAACTGACCCGTTTGAATAAACCGCTTGCCACATTTCTGGCACTGATGAGGTCTAACTCCAGTGTGGATATATTCATGTTTGCGCAAGTCCCCTCTATCATTAAAACACTTGCCACAGTGTT
>NC_133213.1:6118069-6153069 GCF_958299795.1 Porites lutea
ATATTCTCTGTATTAGTTGTGTCTGCCAGCAGGGATAGAAATATCAACAAAGAGCGAAATAATGACGGAGAAGGTAAATTTGTTATTATATAAAACTGGATGCCTTCAGGTAACCGCTACTTCGTAAAATCTTGTCCGTTACCTTAAAAAAAGCTGAAACTCTCAAATTATTCAGTCACGTCTCTTCGATTACTTAGAGGGTGTTTTCGCTAAATAACCGTCATTTTAGAAATTGTACAAAATAAAAATAGCACTAAAATCGTTTCATGATAGAAGAAGATAAAAGGCTAGAAATTTAAATGAAGTCATCCTTTGCCGCGATTGAAGAAATCTTTGTAGTGGGAGTTAACAAGTTAATAATTAATGCTAACACTTTCAGAAAACTGTCAACGAAAAATGGTGTTTAGATAAAAGCATTTTGCAATCTGAAATGGCTTAGAACACGGTGTCGTGAAAGACTAGCTAAACCTCACTTAAATTCGGCAGGCCCAAAAAGTTTAGCACGATGGATTCCACCTTAGTCAGTTTAGTGTCGGGTTTTTTTTCTTGACCATATTCATTTAAAAAACTAAACAATCAAGCTTCTCTGGTTTCCAAGTTCTCGTGAAGGTTGGTATAGATCGTTTCCACATGACCTCACGGCGGCCATATTGGTGCGCAAGTCATTGCGTGTCTTCTGATCAAACGCCAGTGTCCAGCATATAGTAAATTTGAATATTTGCTTTTCAGCAGTATCTGCTCAATATCCTTATGTAAAGAATCAGTGTGCCTATGGTGAATGGAAAAGTCTGGGTGATGTGCCAGCTGTAAATATTCCGCAGCTAAGCTGGCTACAAACTCCATCTATAGTGGAGATTAACACGGGTAAGAGAGAGTGGGAGAAAGAGAGAAAAAAAATAAAATTATCAGTTATCTTCAAGATAGTCTCCACGCACAACTTCCGATCTAAAAACGATTTTTTTTGGTCACTACAATCACAGCCTTTCTTTCGCTTGTTCGAGTTTGGCGTACTCGAGAAAGACTCTGAATTGATCGCCCCGGGAATCTAGGACAGTCTTGGATTTTAAATTCCACGCCGTGGATTCCGGATTCTTAGTACTGGAGTCCACTATTTGTCAGTCGAACTTGGATTCTGGATTCCAATCGCTGGTGGGATTCCAGATTTCTTGAGTTGAATTCCGGCCCACAACCCAGGATTCCGGATTCCAATAATGAAATTTTCCTTGATTCCCGAAACCAGATTCCCTTTCATGGGGCGAAATCGAGCAGGCGTTTCATGTTGCTATGATATAGTTTCCACCCCCTAGCCAGGCCCCTTAATATCAGCAGTTTATCAAGAAACAGATGCTTGCATGCACTCCAGTTTGACGAGAGAAGACAAGGTTGAAGAGTCCAAAAGTTCAGGCTGCGGCGTCATCACTCAATAAGAAAAAAAGAGACTGTGCTCTCAGGGTGGGGCGATAAAGCCTAAGGGCGTTTTCCATTTGTCAGAACTGACCGGCCAGACTCTTTCCGCAGTAATGAGAATTTCACTATTAATCAAACTACCCACCCAGATCAGTCAAATCCTAAATGGTATTCAGGAAGGAGATAATGTTTCAGCAAAAAAACTTGAAAAAGCAGATTTCCCTGCCAAAATGACTGGTGCGGCTATATGGTCCAGCCAGCCAGTTCTGACAAACGGAAAGAGCCCTTAGTGTAACTGTGGTTATATATTAAAAAACGTTGCGGAATAATATGCCCTACGTTCCAGGATTACAATCGATTATTTTTCTGTACTTTTTCTGTAATCAAAATCTTTACTTTTTATAAGATTCCGGTTAAGAAATATACTAGTCAACTAATTTCATAAAATCCTATTTCCAAAATACCGTATTTAAAAGAAAATTGAATTTTTAGTCACTAAATTGAGTTTTACTTGCAGGTCACTACCAGGCTCTTGGTCGAGTGATACATGCAGTGAATTTAAAGGACCAGCTAAACTTGAATCTTGATGATGAAAGAGCTGATATACAACTCGTTGATCAACTGGAAATTCTAGCAGACACTTTTTATATTAAGGTTAATTTAATCTCAAATCCAGGTCTAGACAACCAAGTGCAAGTTTTCGTTTTCTCGGCATCCTTTTGCTCTGACGTCTGCCATTGGATAGATTTTCTTAGGCCCTTCTTTCATGTCTTTTTACTCAGTTGGTGGGACTTAAAAGAGACATTAAGGACGTAAATGATTTTAAAATTTCTGACAGAGCTAGATCAGCACTTGCGACTATATCATTCCAAAATTACATCGATAACATTAATAATCCACTTGGTTATTTACAATCAGATTGTAATTACACCACAGCCGGGTATAATCTGGAAAAGTCCCAAACACCTTATCTTTAAAATATTTCCCCCTCTTGCTGAAAATGCTCTAAGGGAATGGGTAATAAGTTATTTATACTAAGGTCGGTATAGTAATCTATCGACTACAAAAGCAAAATCTTGGATTAGCGCTATTTGCTGATGTCGCGGTCAGTTTTTGTGTTCAAGCAGCTGTTGACTGGTTCTGCGCTATTTTAATTAATAGTTTCCATAAGAACTCTGAACGTAAAGTTACTCTAAACCGGTTCTTTTTCCTGTCAGGACGAAGTTGCATTTTATGGCATAAAAACTGTAAAAATCATCGCAAGGGAGATTATCGCTGCCCCAGGAAGTAAGATGATTATTTCCACTCCAAACTGGAATCAGGAATTTCCTGATTTGGTACCGCAAGTAAACGGAGACGGAAGTGACGGTGAAGATGGAAAAGATGGAATAGATGGACCACAAGGTCGGTATTACAGAACAAATAAGGAACATAAAGATTCGCTACAGAGAGGAGCTACTACGTCGACTTCACCACCCAAGTTGCCGAGTGGTTTTCCCGCCGGCCGTAGCTTTGTTTGCTGTAGCGGCAAAGTGCTTTGATTTCCGTACTCCTCACTTTGTGAGAATTAACTGGTATTTTGGCCTACCAGAAAACAAGGCTACAGCCGGCAGGAAAGCCGCACTGAAAATGGGGTGGTGACGTCATCAAAAGTGATTTTGACCTCATGTCGCCGTAGTAGCACCTCTCCGTAGTAAATCTTAATGTCCCTAATGAGTCATGTTACCGACTTTCAAGAGCGGTTAGGTACAAGATGTTTGACATTCTGATGGGCCTTTGTAGAGGAAACCAACATTGAGTTAGGTGTAGTGCGCGAATACAGCCGGCTCTGTTCGCCCCTCGTCGCTAGGAACGTTTTGCAGCAAACGTCCCAACTGGGCAGTGTTCGATGAAGTGTTTATAGAAATTCAACACCCTCTTCTTATTTCTTTGTTAAACGTTTTGCAGTGGAAATAATCTGTGATGTAATAACTGGAGCCTTTGAAGTGAGTTCTAAGGGAGGAGATGGACATAAAGGACAAGATGGAGGTCCAGGTGCTGATGCCCCGGATAGTTCTGTTATTGTAAGTTTTTTTCATCACAGTTTCGTAAAGGAGCAAGTTCACGCTGTTTGCTATCGTTTTAAAAAGCCAAAAGGTTTCTTCTTATTACTTAAATTCCAAAAATTATGGCCCGGGTTTGTTCACTCAGCTTAATATTGTCGTTTCAAAAACAGCAATAGCCCCTTTAACTTCGAATGTGACAAGCAAGAGAAACAATTGCAGTAAACAATACATTCCAGGCTTTGTTCTAAAATCTCTCGTTAAGGTTGGCCTTCAATAAGTTTATCATCACTTAGTGTTTTTAGAGAGCCCAAACGTTTGAATAGCCAGCTTGCATTGATGTCATTTTCTTGAATTCACAAGGTGGTGACTTACGAAAGATTCAAGTGCTTCAACATTTTTTTAACGTAAAAAAATATATATATCTGACTATTTTCTACCATTAAATATGTTTCAAATCATTTATTCCCAATTTCTCTTAATGCAATATTGTGAAATTTAACGTTTCTGAGGCAAATTTGACATGCTTACTCACTGAAACCACCAGCTTAAAAGGTTAGAATTCAAGTTTTGCCTGGCCTCCTAACGTTTTTTGTTTCATTGTTATAGAAGTATCTGGATATGGATGCTTAAGTTTAACTAAACGTAAATGCCACATTTTAATAGAGAATCCTGTTCCTGTTCCTCCCTACGATTTTGAGTTAATTATGTGATTTCACTTTTAGCAACCTGATTATCACACTGATATATGCCCGAATTCAGTATACAACTTTTTCACTGACAACTGGGCTTCTTGGAAAAGAAGCTGCACTAGTAAATCAAAAGATGGAAGAGTAGGAGAGACGGGGAAAGACGGAGGAAACGGCGGAAACGCTGGAAAGGCTGGTATGCCGTGGATTTACTAAAACAAATTGTACTTTTTTATGAGAAGTTAGAAGCGAGAACTATATTTATCACTATATTTTTATTATTCATTCAAAGTATTTCTCTGTTTCTGATTGGCTAAAATCACATGCATAATTTATCATAACCAGTTACTGTTGACCAAATTTGGAAGAATTTTGCGATATTGAACTGATGACGTCAATTGTGCAGCAAAATTGCCAGATTATTAAACTGTTAACCGAGAAAACCAGGGGACGAGGTTGAGTTGTTTTGGTGGTGATACTTTTTATTCGTTTCACAAGGAAGAAATAGGAGAACTTTTGGCTAAAAACACAGCATAAACAGCAAGAAAACAACTCGAAGGACGGCATCAGTCTGCTCTTTGGAAAATATTTACAGTACTGAAAAAAACTTTTTCGCCTAAACTTACCGATAAACATGCACTATCGAAGATGAAATTAACATCGATAGAGGTAGTATGTTTTAGCTTGTTTTTAAACTAGGAATGACTTATTTTGGGCTTTCGTATCTTCTGAAGAATTATGGAGATCTCAGAAGGCGTTTAACACCCTCCTCGATTTCCATAATTCTTCAGATGATCGATACGGAAGCCGAATTCAATAATTGCGAAAATATTTACGTTAATCGTGAGCTTTACACTATATTTTTCTAGACGATAAGCTTATAATCTTTGAAATCCACTACGAAAGCGCAACAAATTGAAGTTGTATTGACTTCGTTGCTTTAAAGGGGCAATTTATTCAATTTTTTAGGAGAACTTATATAGTACAGAAATAGTAGTACGTTGTAGTAGTAGTAGTAGTAGTAGTAGTAGTAGTAGTAGTAGTAGTAGTAGTAGTAGTAGTAGTAGTAGTAGTAGTAGTCGTTGACGTCGTCGTATCAGCAGCAGCTGCAGTATTAGTGGTAGTAGTAGTTGTAGTAGTAGTAGTAGTAGTAGTAGTAGTAGTAGTAGTAGTAGTAGTAGTAGTAGTAGTAGTAGTAGTAGTAGTAGTAGTAGTAGTAGTAGTAGTAGTAGTAGTAGTAGTAGTAGTAGTAGTAGTAGTGGTAGTAGTAGTAGTAGTAGCAGCAGCATTAGTCGTAGTAGTAGTTAGTGGTAGTGGTAGTGGTAGGGGTAGTGGTAGTGGTAGTGGTAGTGGTAGGGGTAGTGGTAGTGGTAGTGGTAGTGGTATGGTAGTGATATTGGTAGTGTAGTGGTAGGGGTAAGAATTCCACCTTTAACCATTTGCATATTTTGTTTAATCTTCTCAACGTACAGGTAATGGAGGCCATGCTGGTCTTATATCACTGCGTTACAGAAAACAAAATGGACAAACAATATTAAAAACCTGCGGAGGAACTGGAGGCCAATCGGCTAAGAATGGAGAAGGCGGAAAAGGTAATATATTAAATCAGAGCCAAACAAATGACATCAAGGATCAGGAATAAGACTTCAATACAACTTGAAGACTTCCTCGAGACTTAAGTGCAATCTTCCCTCCGACATGCAAAAGTCTATAGTTTTGGGACTGAACGAAACTTGAGGTGAAATTTTATTGTTTAAAGAACAAAATGGATCTGAGAGTGACAAGGATATAGCAATAGAGAGATAACGATTCACGTTTACCGCAAACAAACGTCAGAGTCGAGTTGAGAATTCTCAGAATAGAAAATAAGCAGATAAAAACAGACCCCAACGATTCCTATGGTTAAAACTGGCAGAAAACTACTTATTTTTGTGTAGAAGCAATAAAAGAGTAAACGGAAAATAAGGGGGTAACTTGGTCACGTGGTACAATTTGGCGCCTGCCGTTTGGCGTAAACGTAAATCTTAATCTCTGTAATAACGAATACGGTTAACGATAACGATAACAATAAAAATAACGATGATGATCATTATTAAGATATAGCGCTGATAATAACTAACCTAATGCCAGGTGATAAGTATTTGGAAGACATTTAATGACTTCGTAAGAAATACAATTAAGTCAGTTGTATATTTTTTTCTACTTAATTGATTAGTTGTTATGTTGGATGTTAGGTGGCAACGGTGGACAAGGGGGGCGAGGAGTTGAATGCTTCATTGACGCTAAATTCAACGGTCTTTGGGATCAGGATTTTTGCGACGGGAAGCAGACTGCAAGGGCCGCTGATGGACCCGCTGGTAAAAATGGAGCTCCAGGATCAAGTAAGTTTTAAAATGAGGAGGAGGTGAAGATCAGGAGGAGGATGACGAGAAGGACGAGGGGGAAGATGGGGGAGTAGGAAGATTAGGAGTAGAAGTAGGAGTAGACGCATTAGGAGGATTAGGAAGATTATAATTAAGAGGAAGTGGGAGGGTGAGAGGGAGGAGTAGGCGGATGAGTAAGTGAGTAAGTAAGTTAGTAAGTTTTAAACAAGAGACGAAGAGGAGTTCAAGAAGAAGAGAAAGAGGAGGAGGGTAGAAAGATTGAAAGTAGGAAGGGTAAGTATGTTTTAAAGAGGAGAAGTAGATGGAAGTAAGGAAGAGAAGGAGGAGGAGGAGGAGAAGGATAGAAAGATAGAGAGTACAAGGAGTAAGTATATCTTAAAGAGGAGAAGTAGATGAAAGTCAGGAAGAGCGTCCTCGATAGGGATAACCGCTGACGTTTCCTTTTATGTATTCTTATATAATAAATATTTGATTTGATTTGATTTGAAGGAGGCGGAGGAGGATAGAAAGATTGGGAGTAGAGGGAGTAAGTATGTTTTAAAGAGGAGAAGTAGATGGAAGTCAGGAAGAAGGAGGAGGAGTAGGAGAAGAGAGTTGAGGGGAAGGGAGGAAGAGAAGGGGGTTGTTGGAGACAAAGACGCAGAGAAGTATTTTGGAAGAGGGAGATATAGGACGTGAAGAGCTGGAGAAAGGAAAAAGATAAAAAACTAAATCGCGGAGTTGTAATGCTGAAGAAAGTTAAGTATCATACATGTATTCTTTTTTTTAATCAGCACCAAACGTCAAAGGAGAGGATGGCGCAGTCAGCGAGGCACTTATAAAAAAAGGAACACTGGACGAAGTGAGCAAGAAAAGCATTCCAGCGGAACTCTTAGTCGTCGTCAGAAGACAGGCTGTGGATCTGTTGCTAGGCGACAGGAACAATCAGAAGGGTATAGATGCCTTGCGGTTTATTAAAGATGTGACGACTGGAAGAAATGATGTGGAACAGATCAGGAAAGGTAATTCATTTTTCTAGAAGGCAACTGGAGAGAAAAAATGGTGAGGCAGCCACTTCTTTGAATCTTGGTGTTTTGGCATTTTAATTCCATGACGTCCAAAAAAGGCCCTTTAGTCCTTTACGTATCGTATTTGCTAGATTAGAATGCCGCACAGGATTCATTTCGCAGATGGATTCAAACTTAACAATAAAAGCCGCCCTCGAATATACACCCCAACCAACCAGAAAAAGCGGTGTTTGTCTGAGAATTATAAGATTATACCCTCCACCACCTCCCAGACAACTGCGATTTTTTTCTCATGATAAAAAAAAAGAAAGAGTGATGCTGGAACTTTCAACATCTTTCTGTTTTTCATAATGTTCAGAAATAATTTATCGTAATTGATGTCTGTGATTTAGAAAAGTGATTTTTATAAACGCTGCATCGGAAACGCTAAACAGGTAAAAAAAATTAAAAAACGCCGCAACGTTTTTATCGAAGTAGCCTTTGTACTTTTGCATACATCAAACTTACAATATTAAATTCATTTTCACCACAATCAATCAAGGTAAATGTCGAGGACCTGGATGGGCTTATAAGACACATGACCTACGTACGACCCCAGAGGGGGATTCCTGTAATGACAATTGTCTCCTCTCCCGTGCCCAGTACCACTCGGCCATAAAATACAAGTCAGAAAAGGGATGACATAAATATTTACAGTCAAATATATATATATATATTTTTCAGACGCCGAAAGAAAACTTGCCTTTTTAGATGTAGAAGGATATGACATTTTTGGAAAGAGCTCTCTTTTTGTTCCTCTCATTAAATGGGAAGCGTTTTATGAGGATGTGCAAACCATAAAATCAGCGGCTGAAGTTTATGAACAAACATTCAACGACATTATTGCAAGCGTGCAGAACAATGAAAATTTTCAGCAGGTAAACTAAAGATATAACCGGGGAAGTGCAGGGATATTTATTAGCAAGTGTTCTCCGCAAAATATAAGTAAAGCTAGGTTCCACTAATATTTTTTGATTATATTATGGTAAGACTATAGTTTACAGGTTTCACAGGTTTACGTTTAAGCCAAAAAGTGAAAAGAAAGTGAAAAGAGAAAGGATTGTGGAGGAGAGTTTAGAGCAATGGCGCCTCCAAGAAAGGTGGCCTCATTTGAAAACCCGGAATTGCTTGAGAGTAAAACCGACATTTCGTGACGTTACCACTGGTTTGTGCTCAAAATGGCGTCTGAGGAGCGAGCGCAGAAATTCCATACTGATGAAGTGCAATTACCCATAACTGGGTAGTGCTTCTGGTTGGTTGAAGCAAATATCCCTTGCCGCACCACAATCTACACAGGTCTTGGTATTGACATATGTCATCACTTAGGGAGCTCAAGCAAGTAGGAAGGCGACGGCTACGAAGCAACACTTAAAAGTCAATTCGCACTGCTTCAAACCTTATCGAGCTTATTCCACATCGTTCAGGTTCAGAAAAAGAAAATGAAAGTCGATGTCTTCCATTCACCACTTCCACAAAACGTGAAATTAGGCAATTTGCCAGTGTTTCATGCAGATCGAGTAATTATCGACGGGTTAACCTGCGGTCAAGGGCAACCGTCTAGAATTTCGAAGGAATAACGTGATTAGCTAAGCCTTGGGAAAGGAATGTTGATCTGGTTGAGCAGGCCTTTTGCGGGGAGGGACGAAATACGAGCTCCTCTACAAAATTCAAACGCCTGCGCGGGATCGGAGGCTAGGATTGTCCGCATGCGCTCGTTCGGAAATGTCGGCCGTGTTCTAAGGTTAATCCTGAAAGGGGGTTTACGTTTGTCTCCTGGGAACTGTATCTTGAAAAATTGTGAAAATTAAAAACAAACAAATAAATAAAAGTGGTGGCAGGTTTTAATATCTATTCTCCTAATTCTCCTATTCTTTATCAGTTTCATTAATGTATTTTTATTTTTGGTCAGATGGCGTCAAAATTTTCAGAAATTTCGTCTGAGCAGGTAAAAGCACAGAAAAACCGACTTATCGCTGCCAGAGACCTGGATGAAAGTGAGAAAAGGATGTATATTAAGGTACTTACAATGCATGGATATCACCGCCGCCAGGTTAGCTTAGTCCGTGAGAGCACCGGTCTGCCGAGCGGAATGGCTGAGATAAAAACAAGACGGATTTTAAGAGAGAAAGCGGGACTGCAAGCAGTCTCACTCATTTGGTTCATATGTTTTTGTAGTATTCTTCTGACTAGGTATTAGCTATTAATTAATCGCAGGCTCAAGCCCAATTCTGTTTCTTTTTTTGTAGAAAGAAAAATTCCGGAAGGCCGTTTTTTTAAAGTCCAAGTAATAACCATTGCAATGTACTAACGGGAGCTCCTCTTTTACCTCCTGCTAAACCTATATATTATTATTGTCTCTTGTTAATTCTCGCAGGGCATCAAATCGCAAGAGCAGCGAATGGAGGAAATACTTGTGAGGATCATGAACATGTTACCCGAAGGCTATGAGAAAACCAAAGAGAAATTAGACAAGGAGCAGTTGATGGCGGTAGTCCAAGGAGTTACTGGGTTCGCGGCGCCCATAGCAGGCAAAGATCCACTTATAATTATTGATTCGGCTGTGTATGTAATGGATTACGAAATTAACAAACCCTGCCTCGGATCACTTGACACCATTCGTGGAAATCTCAAGAAATGGCTGACATTTGGAGAAGAGTACGAGCCTTTGGAGGATTCTAGTGACTTTGACTTTGATAAAGTGGAGGTCTCTGCAATTCCTGAAGTTATGAAGGTATGTAACCAATAAAATGAAAGACACATGAGAATTAATCTTAGATACTCAGTTAAGTCCCTATCAGAATTTGTATGTGAATATGATATTCGTATGTAAATTCTCAAGACTGATTTCCATATACAAAAAGAATTGGTTTTAGATCATTTCGCTTTGGTAGTTGCTTTGCTAATTCACATACCTTTCCTCTTAATCATGTATCGAAGTTGTTAGTAGAAAATTTAGTTTTGTTCACCCTTAGCCAAGGACTTAATCCGAAATTAAGCCG
Organism: Porites lutea; assembly: GCF_958299795.1. NCBI lineage: Eukaryota > Metazoa > Cnidaria > Anthozoa > Scleractinia > Poritidae > Porites > Porites lutea. The sequence goes on from NC_133213.1 coordinate 6,128,637, forward strand.
AGACTAAAAAGAGCGGCATCCTTTCGTCCCATGTTCTGGTTCCGAATTTTCATTCGGAACGGGAAGTATGCCTGTTACATGAATAGTGCGGTGACTAAATCAAAGGTCGCTTCAAAGTAGCGTGCGCAGCTGGTGGAATCGTTTTTGCGCGTGCTAGAGTATTGGCGGTGAAGGCGCCCTCCTCGTGGCTTTGCCGCGAGAAGCGAGCACCGAAGACGTGAGAAAATTCCAAAAAAGCGTCTCCTCCACATTCTTTGAACGGCTTCGCAATTCTTCTGCCAAAACTTTGCTCACGCTAAATAACGATCCTGCCGGCTTCGCAGGCTACTTCAGAGTAGAAAAATGTGGCCAAAAAAAGGCTGGAGAACATAAGCAAGTTGCCCATCAGGCATAACTTGTTCCGGTTTCCACGCATGATGTGAAGCGACTAGAGTGCCGTTGGAAGTGATTTAGCAGGCTGATTTAGCAACAGAACGGGAACGTCAGTTGACGACGCGGCTCGCAAATCAAACCAATGACAATGGCAAATTGGCAACGAAAGTCGCGTTTAGTCCTTTCCGCGCGCTTTCTCGTCGTCAACTGACGTTCCCGTTCTGTTGCTAAATCAGCCCAGCAACAGAACGAGAACGTCAGCTGACGACGGGAAAGCGCGGAAAGGACCAAACGCGACTTCTGGTGCCCAATTTGCTGCTCTGCCATTGGTCAAGATGTCGTTTAGATTTGCACGCGCCGTCATCACTGCCGTCGCGTTGTCTCTGCTAAACCTGCCTAATGATTGTCACTATGTGGAGATAGACGCTTTGAGTTCTGAAAGAAATTAACTCCTTCCCGACCCCTATCACCTCCCCCCCCCCCCCCAAATTATCAAACTTCCCTGAATTGTTGGGTTTTTTTTAGTTTATATTTCGTTTTGTTTGTTGTTGTTGTTTTCACCTTTTAGGCCAACCTCGAAATAAGCAAAGAAAAGTTGGCGTCTGACTTGGTTTGTCTACTGGACGAAGCTTCTCGGCCTCGGGACGTTGCTGCTCTGAAAGCGGAAATAGAGTCATACTTCATTGTTGGAGGAGCCCGCATCGACATGATAGGAAAAGTTATGGAGCTTGATAACAATATTGGAACTTACAACTTTGATATTCCAATGCTCGAAGAGACTGAAACAGGAATTATAGAAGCCGGCAAGTCGCAAGGTATATGAGATTGCGATTTTAGGGTCTTTGGTCTAACGCTCTTTACATATCTTATCTATGATTAAGTATTTAAGTTATTGTTTATATATTATTTTAATTTATGTTAGACAATGCACAATGGAAAGGTTTAGGAAATGGCTAAATTTTAGTCATTTTATAAATATATCTGTTTATTAGCTAACAAATTGTACATGGATACATGCATACAGTATTATTTTATATTTCTAATCAGTCGATTAATTACTTTTTAACCAGGGTCTCGCACTCTCGCGAAGTCTCTAATTTACCAGATTCTACACTCCTTAAACTGCCTATAATCATAACAAATGAAAAGTGATTTTGCATATAAATTGTCGGTGAAGTATTGAATAGTATCAGGAAAAGTTATTGTCATTATCAATTATTATAGTACAAGCTTTTTCTGTAATTGTGAGAATATTATTAGAGAAGACGCTTATTTCTATTCTGAAGGCACATTAAGCACTGACCTCCGACAGACCTTCACGGATAATCTCCTCAGCACATACAAACAGCTGGAAAGATCATTTATGATAAAGCTTTATGAACTTCAGAAAGCCCTTGGATTCAAAACATTGTGGAATTTGGATGATTTGATTGGCTCGTTCCGGAGGATTGCCTCAGAGAGTGCACTGGGCGTCGGCCGACTCAATGGAGCGGTGGAACTCACGAAGGAACTTCAAAAGTTGTCTGAAGTTATAGACAAAGTTCAAGTATGTTTCACTAAACTGAAATATACTACAAGCGTCCATAAATGGAATTTTACTAAGAAGTACAACAAACAGGTAAAGTTTTAGTTTGAGCATTAAAACCAGTTTCTGTTTTGCTGTAATGATACTTAATTTAAAAAAGCTCAGTCAATAATTCACAAAGAACTAAAATTCTACCTACAAAACAAAAATGTGAAGCCTAAAGTTTAAATAAACTTACCGTGCAGCTCCGTGTATAACTCGCAGATCATGCGTAATGAAGGACCTAATGACGATGGATAGATTTAACCAAGGATAAGAGCGAGGTTCCCGTTAATAAATTCATAATTTACTTCAAACAATAAACTTACAACCATCGCAAAGAAATCCACTTGGAGTTAAGTCTGCGATCAGTTAAAAACTAGTTACTTGTCAGCTGATAACTTCAGAAAAAAAAACACGTAACCTCGACGAGTCGACACCTGAGCCCGCAACATGGTCATGTAATTCTTGCCAGCGGAAACCCAATTTTGACAGCTGTCAACTGACTACAACATGGATTTGCAATATCAGGTTGCAGGCTCCCACACTAGGTAGAAAGCATGAGATTTTACATTGGTTACCTTGTGGTGCGGACGGACCAACATTTCTCGGATGGACAGATAACCAAATTTTCTTAGCTATGGGACTCCGCTCGCGCACGCTTTGCGTGTGCGTGCAGCTCCGCTATAAAGGCCAATCGACCCAAATACCTTCTCAGGCGCGCGAATTTAAGCTCCATATTAAACCAATCACGAAGTTGTTTCATGTTATCTCCGAAGAAAGTCCTGGCTTTTTTTATGTATTATTAAAATGATATCTTGTTTCTAATTTTGTAGATGTTCCAAGATCTCCAGCAAGGTTTCACAAAATTCAGTATCGAGGAAAATGAAATTTGCCAGACGTGTTACAACGCGCGACTGATAAAAGTAAGCATAACCTGGGTACTAAATTATACATCAGTTATGGGGAAAACATAGTGATAGTTCTCTTTAAGTTTTTTTTTTTTGAGGGGGGGGGGATATTTTGTTTGGGAAGTTAACTCCTTTTCAAGGTGGACAAATTTTTATATCAAAATAGTCAGAGAGGTGTCCATCTTGTATAGAGTTACTTAGAAAGTGACTAATGAAAGGTTAATCTGCTACACAGCCGTTTTTAGTGTCAACACTCCTCCCTTGCGTGACAACACTAAAAACGGCTGTGTAGCAGACAAATGAAAGGTAAGAAAGTATCCGTTTTAGTGAGGTGCCGTCTGTGTAGATGTAAAAGTATGCGTTATGCGAGAGGTGACTGACTTGTACAAAATAATTTGTTTGCTGCATGTTATTTGTTTTCAAAGCCTAAATATTTTATCAGTTAAATATTAAGATTTAGCCATGCCTACCTTGGAAATGCGCATGCTCATAAAAGGGTATATCTTTGTCTTATTGGTGCCAAACGATCCTGGATTTTCAGTGACATTTTTGTCCTATTTAAAGGAATCCACAACAGTCTTGGTTTCTGGATTCCATGCCGTGGATTCTGGATTCCTGGTACTGGATTCCGAATTCTTTGTCACTGGGACTTGCACTCCGGAAGAAAAAAAACTGAAATGAACAGCTACTGACAAACGAAATCTTAACTCAAAATCATTAAAACAAAATTAAAGAGAACTTTAAAGAAGCTTTGTTATCCGCGGGCTAGTCTTACAGGCCATGGCAAAGAATTTATGAACGTACTAGAGATAATGTCATGATAAGTTGTGGTGATGTCCCTGGATGTTGAGCTATTGATTTTTTTATCTTTTAGATGTACATTGAGCTCTATGGTTCGCCAGATTCTGAAAAGCAAGATAAAAATATACCTGACAAAATTCATCTGAGAGTGCGTCATCTAAGCGGATCTCACTTCCTTGCGGGTGACAACAAGATGAAGACTTACCGTCAGCCAGTTACCGATTTCAGAGATTTCAAGTTTGATCGCTTTACCATTAGTAATGAAGGGAAGTGTCGAAAAGCAAAGCAAGAGGGGAGAAGTTCTTGTAAGGCAGAATTAAATAGAAATAATATACATATGGTTCTTTTGTAGCAACCTTGCCATCTTAATCCTTGGACTTACAAGGCTGTTTTGAGGCTGTTTGAGTTTTTTTTCCAAGAAGATAAAACATCAGCACCTGACGTAGCTGTTCGTTTATTTCTCGCGCGCATTTTGAGACAAGTTTAGTGATGGTCAGTTACTATGTTTATGACGTGATAAGTAGCGGGTGGTCAAGCCATTTTTTGGGTGAAAATGCATGTTTTTTCAACTTCTTTCAACAATAAATGTAATGCTTGTGGACGAAATGATGCAAAGGGCTTATTTATGTGTTATTTTACATGTGAAGCACAAAAATTACCGTTTATTGCGGTTTTAATCTGATTTCTAATTCTTGGTCAAATCCAAAATGGAGGACAAGATGGCGACCATTGTTGCTTTCGTCACAGGGAAAATCGTTTTGAAATACTGCAACATATCAAAATCTCCGGGGAAGGGTTCCATCAACCTTCCCATTCCACCTGTACCACAGTGGGGGTATGAATTTGTATATACGTGCGAGGGTTAACTTGTTTTTTGAAATTCGCGAAGATAAATCAACACAGTGTTGGCGAATCAATTCTTTTACTCCGGTTCCACACGAGATGTGGCCATACACGAATTTCGTCCGTATCCGAGAATAGTTGAACGTCTTTAGTACCATATTTTAACATTCAGAGCTTCTCTCCATGTCATAACAAAGGCAGCAAACTGGCCTCAGTTATTTTAAGGCGCTGAGTACTGTACAAGTTGATTAATTCTCTGTCAAAGCTGTTGTGAAGACGAATTAAATTACATTTCTTTTTCTACATATTCTCTCTTGTCCTGGGTTTCAGCGTTCTGTGTCGAAGAGAATGACGATCGCTGGAAACCGATGTGCAGTCACTCCTTAAATGGTCTAGTCGATTCAGGCTTGATGATGGGCGAGGAAGAATGCACAAGTCCTCCTGGTTATTACGAGCTGTTAATACCTGTGGATAAGAATCTGGAGTGCAGTGCCTCTCAAATGAAAGACACCAACTGCAAAGATCTTGACGTGAGTTTTTTTTTTTAATTAAGGTCATTGTGAATTACGGCAAACTAAACTTTGACTACAAAACTTTGCAGATGTAAATCACTTATCTCCGATTACCGAATCAGCCATGTTCCCAGCTTGCCTCGTCACTAGGCAAGTTCCCAACCTCCTGCTTTTGCTCGCGTAAATTACACCTTGGGGAGGCTAGGTAGGGTGCCGTCTGACATAACAAATTTTGACTCAGTTGGTCACGATAGATATCATGTTGTTGCGAAATGTAAAGTGGACAAGTGGACCCCCATCCTCGGAGACCCAGGGGCAGTAAACTTTCACCACGAACATTTTATCGTCCCGGCTAACTGCCCCTTGGGTCTCCGAGGATGGTGGACCCCATTCTTAGCATCAAAACCTCCAAATTATGTATTGCTTCCAGCGAAAAGTCTGGCCTTTAGTATTGATACAGCGGGCATAGAATTCAAACTTCTGAGACGTTAGGGGTGCACATATCCGACACTAGAGTAGTATATAATAGATACTGAGTTCATGCGAGCCAGCTCTCTTGTTTGGACGAGCCGCGCGAGAACGCGCGAGCGAGCGAGCGAAAGGAGAGAGCTCTCCTCCTCCCCCCCCCCCCCCCCACGCCAACCCCCGCTTTCGCGTCTCCTCTTGCGTGCCTCTCGCACGTCTACTTTTCACGATATCCCCCAAATGCCGAGAACTTGCTCGCAGGTTAATTTCCTAGGGGATGGACTGATTTTAAACGTATCATATACCGAAAAAAATAACAAATGAGAATTTGTCAAATATACGATTACTTAAAAAAAAAAACAACAAACAACAACATAATGCAATACAAACAAACAAACTGGCAAAACAAAATCAGTCATTTATTTCGAGCTCATAACGGTAACATTACAAAAAAAAAAAGTTTTTATTAGGACTTTGATGTCTTTTTCTTTCCATATGTGGGTTAAGTTTGTTGTTGGTTCTCTCCTTCGCTCCGAGAGGTTTTTCTCCGGGTACTCCGGTTTTCCTCTCTTTCTCAAAAACCAACATTTTCAAATTCCAATTCAACCAGGAATCAGGTAGACGAAGAACCACTTTGTGGATGTGCTACCTCCAAATCTTAAGTTATTTATTTATTTATTTATTTATTTATTTACAGCTGACGAAGTTCACCAAGATGAACGTTTGGGTGTATTACTTATACTGGTCGAACAAGTATCCTGTCGGACCTGATGACCCGATATGTCGCGTTGCAACCATGAAACGAAATCAAACAGAGATCGATGAAGAGAAGTTTCCTGTTGTCTCGGACGAAAATAAGCTCTGAATATTGAAGTTTTCACCATTGAATTTAATAACGATGCATTCTCCAATTCTCTTGTCTACACTAGGATTCCGGCAAGAAACCCCTCAGTGGAAATATTCAACCGGCTAACGATTATGAATGTTTAAACGTGTAGCTATGTAACTAAGAATATAAAATCACTTCATTTTATCGCAGTGACATAAAAATGTCAAAAAATGTAACTTTTGCACCTTTGTCAATAAAAATATTACAAGGGCGATGATGATGGCCTTATTGATGTTGATGGCGGTGATTCTGATGATGATGATGATAAACGAAAACAGTAACTCTCATAATAGTCCCTTCGAAGGGAAAGTACATGATTATAGACTGCTTTCCAATCCTGGGTTACTCTCTTACATAATCCATTTACATGTAGGCAGTGTCATCAATCAATCAATCAATCAATAAACTTTATTTACCCTCGAATTTACAGTGTAGCACTCAAGTGCTAATATCTTCGAGCCATGTGGACCCTTCCCCCCCGCCCGCCCCCAGCAAAGGGTATATAGTTTTTGTATCGCTTGGGTCTGAAAATGGGTGTACACTTTCTGCCTAATTTGGTCTGGAATCGGGTATGGATTTTCAGAGAACTACGGGAAAGTCTACACGTATTTATCTTGTCAATTAAAATGAATACGAAAGAAAGAGTTTTATACCAATTTGAAATGGGGTTCAAGAAATCTTTTTAGTGGGGTTTCAATCTAAGAAATGATGACACGATTTCTTAGCGGCGGTTGTTGAAAGGCCGGATAGCAATTAGCTTCCCTAATACTAATCCGCTGGATAGTAGCTGATAGTGATTTATCCGATGGATAGCACTATCCAACGTTTAAACAACTCGCCAACCTCCCCCCCCCCGGGTCTGAAAATAGGTGTGGAAAATGAACTTTTTTGGTCTGAAATATTGTCAGGATTTGAACTAGCCATGCAGCACACCCTCTTCAAAGATTCCCAAGAGTGTATATCATCCCACCCCACCCCCCAGGCTTACAGCTACCTCACTGGATACAGTAACCTTTAGTTAAGTGAACACTGTGCGCTGTGTTGATGTCAATGAGAACGACAAAAATGCCTCTGGAGAAAACAAACCAACATGAAAATATGATCCCAAGATACCTTGGAACTTTTGTTGCCAGGGCAGGTAGTACAGTACACAGTTGTGTGTGGAAATGAGGCGCAATTGCAGTAAGTTAGCATGGCAACATATCAACCCTTGAATGAATCAGCTCTAATATAGTGCTTTCAGAGTCCTCTTTGGGTAGAAAAGAAAATGATGACCTGAAAATCTGTTTTAATGTCTGTCCTTCAGGTTTCAAATGATATTCACCAATCAGGCACCGCCTAGCTAAATAGGCAGCTATGCCCAATCACGCCTCACATGGCTAATTTGTGCCCGATCATGCATCACGCTGATAATTTGTCACCCATCACGCGTCACGGAAAACCCCTTTGCCATGCGAGTGTTTTGTTCAGCACTGCTGTGCAGCTGACAGAGAAGGCAGAAAAGCAAAGAAGTGCGAGATTGGCCAGACGTCTTTCATTTATTTTCAACTCTTTATTCTCTTCCCCTTTCCTATTTGAAATTTCGAAACTTTTATATTCTCAGTTCTTTTCTCTCTCAGGACTAGACACCTCGAGCCCTGAAACACAAGGAAAATTGTGCATATCTGGCAACCGCTGACACAATTATCGGTTGATCCATTTCGAACGCGGGAATATCGTGAGAATTGTTTCTATTCACTTGATTGGAAAGAAATGAAGATTTTGACGTGGAATATCAACGGAATTCGTGCCGCTCGAAGAGACAAATCGTTGAAGGAAGTCTTAGACTCTCTTGAAGCTGATGTTATTTGTTTGCAAGAAACGAAAGTTACCCGTGAGTGATAACCTTAATGAAGGGTCCTGTTAATTAATATCATTCGGTTGTTACTTGGTCTTTTGGGAAAGTGAAGCTTTCTTTCAAATGGCCCACATTTGAAATGGGTCTTGCAAAATTGACATTTGACTGCAGGCATGGGCTCATAAAGTTTTGTTCTGACCCATTGGAAACCCGAGGGGGTTGTGGGGGGTGGGGGATGGGGGGGGGGGGAATTTAGGTTTTTTTTTTTCGGGTGGGGATGTGCCGCTGGGATCCCGGAACCTATACCAGAGCTAGTTCAGTTCAATTTTGCTGACCTGTACTTGACTACACTCTTAATACCCCTCCCTGTACTACAGTGACTATTTTCCATCTATCAATGTTTTCTTTGCTGTTAAACTGAGTTGAGGGTAAATTTGAATTTGTGTTTTCATTTTTGTACCAGTCAGTTTCCAGTTTATCAAGTCTAAATTAACGTCTTTAACCAATTGATCAGCTTCCTGAAAAAATATACCTTATTCTAGACCCAAATTTTATACCAGACTAAACTGCTTATTAATAAATACCATAGCCCTCACAGCAGCACACATCGATATAGCCCATATATGGCAGTAGCCCCCCTTTCCCAGGTTTAAGAACTGCTTGGTTTAGGCTCAGTTTTTCAACGTGACATTGGGTGGGGTTGGGAGTTCTCTGACCAGTCTGACCAGATGCTAGACTATTCTATTACCTTCTTACCCGGTAACTTAGGATTGATGACACTGCGGAATGACGCCTATTGAAACGTGTCATTAGAGTCAAAATAAGTTACAAGTTGAGCGAATGCAGTTCCTCCAAAAAGGAGGGTAGCATGAAAGTTTCTCGCGATGAAGTTGAATTATCTTTGTTTGATAGAAACAATTAGCTAACACTTCACTCAGAGATTCAAAGGACACGACACACGTTGGCATCCTTTATGAGTCCACAAACAGTCACGGGATTCGTGATTTTACAGCCTACACTTATCAATGGGTGCCATTTGGCAATGCTTATAAATTTCACTCAAGTTATTGTTGGTATTTTCCAGGTGAAATGCTGGATGAAGTAACTGCTATTGTAGATGGATACAATGCCTATTTTAGCTTCTCCAAAGTTAAAACAGGCTACTCAGGTGAGGCATAAGTGAAAGCATTTCAATTTGTTGCTCTGCTCGAATACCAGCAACTTAAAGACTGGGATTTTTTCTTTTACTTGAAGACAAAGTCACTCCTTAAATGGGTTACTTCAGAGAACCAAACAATCCACACCCCTCCCCTTCTTCTCCATCCAACGTTGCACTGTTAATTGCTCAAACAGTGGAACAGTACACTATTAAGTGGAAGGGTGGGTGAGGAAAGCTTCATTTTTGCCTTTTGGAGTCCACAATTGAAACATTCAAAACGTCAGAAAGGCTCTTGAGCGTTAAGTGTCTCAACTAATTTTGTCAGTGGTTTATATTCATTTTTCATGAAAGTCATCAGCCAGGAAGGATTTGACCTGAAGAAAGGCTCACCCCCCACTAGCAATAGTGCTATAAATACTGCTGAGGGTAAATAACAGAGGTATTCTTCTGTTATTATTATTATTATCACTCAATAATTTTTTTTCTGTTTCTTGCTGTCAAAAAGAGAAAAAAAAGTTTGTGCATTGCGCATTGATTGAGAGTTGAAAGAGTGATATGGATAGCTGATGTACAAGATATTCCACTGTTAACAAGCTCTCTTGATATATTTGCCAATAGGATATTAGTTTATGTAGAGGATGTTACAAAAATGAAAATAAATTCCTTTCTTTTTAAAGTGCCCCCTGTAGCCTTAGACCTCCAAAATAAAGAAATGACCCCAGCATCTATTAAATCATTTACAGTACTGATTACAAGGATTGCTGTACACATGTATTAATGTTAGATAACTAATTCAATTATGTTAAAAGGTGTGGCCACATTTTGCCGTGATTCAGTGACACCTGTTGCTGCAGAAGAGGGCCTCTCAGCTTCCCTTACCCCACAGCCCTCTATAGGCTGTTATGGTAGCACCTCTGACTTCACTTCTGAAGAGTTAGAAGCTTTAGATGCTGAAGGTCGTGCTGTCCTTACAGAGCATAGTTTCCCTGATTGCAAGAATGTTGTTATCATTAATGTGTATTGTCCCAGAGCAGACAAGGAGAACAAAGATAGAGTGAACTTTAAGCTAAGATTTTATAAATTGCTGCAAGAAAGAGCTGAGGCACTTGTCAATGGAAGAAGGTACATTATATTTATTAATAAATGTTATTATTTTTTACCTTGCCTTGCCATCCCTGGAGAACCATTAATTTTTCAGGACTGCATTTCCAGGTGAACTAATGAATTGTCTGGAATGAAACTAAAAATTGACTTCTAATAATCCAACTGTTCAATTCTTCCTCCAATAATATTTGCCTTGCATGAGCTTGTGAGAGAATACGTTAGGCCACATATGTAGTTGCTCAATAGGTGGATAATGTTATTCGCAGTCCGACAGATCTTTATCCAGTGGATACTGCAGCCAGTAGATAGCATTACCCTTTAATTCCAGCTTTTGAACTACTGGCGAGAGGAATTAGTTGGATTTCTTGGACTACACACACTTTCTACTATGTTTAGGCAGATCTTGACAAAGTCTCGACATCTTGAAATCTCAACAACTTGAAATCTTGGCTTGAGATGTGAACAAGTTGACAACTTGCATGTCCCCTTCAGGCCCCTTATTTATTTGTTTACTCCCTGCACTACAAGATTTGCCAGGTGGTGTGGCTCTTTCATAATCTTTATGTTGGTTTGTGTTTGTTGTAGGCATGTGATAGTTCTAGGTGACATAAACACAGCACACAAAATGATTGACCACTGTGATCCTGATGAAGAGGTAAAAAATGGTGCTCACTGAATCAATAGTTTATTTTCAGGGAATTAAATTTACATGTACTGATCCTAGATAATCAAGTACTTTCCCTTTTAAAGGAATTATATAGTACCTGTGACTACATGTATCTTGTTTATTTATCATCATCATTATCATCATCATCATCATCATCATCATCATCGTCATCATAGCCATCATCCGATGTCTTTATTTCTAGTGAAAAATATATATGTAAAATAATAACTTTTATCTTTATGCCGTGAGTGACATTGCCAATTAATGAAGGTGTGTGATCATTTTGGGTTGATCCATCCTTCAAGCCAATTTTGCTCAACCCAAGAAGCAGGTGGTGGACCCTACCATGTGAGTACTGCAACTTTGTAAGAAGAGCAAATACTATCTTGAGATACATTGGAAGATGTTCTTTTACCAGGCTAAAGGGAACATTTTGTCCTCCTAAGCTCCTTATTCTGCCAGTTTTCTTCTGGTTTCTTGTTGGGTACACATGGCATTATCGAGGACCGCCTCAACAGCCTTGGTATGTGTACCGTGGGACCACACAACAGTGGCTTATTCAGCAGTGAAATAGTCCAGGCCAAGCACCGAGGGTCAAAGGGTTGTAAATTTGCCCCCCGATCCTTTCTAGTCAATAAAAGTCTGCTACAAAGGTTTTCAAATGTAAACTTTTTTTTGGTTGTTTTTGTTCTGTTTTTAGGACGTGTTTAACACTCATCCAGGGCGGCAGTGGTTGAATCACTTCCTTTTGCCACATGATGCTCCAGTTGAACCACCAGCTGGGGAAAATTCGCACTTACTTCCGGTAAAAGGAAAGATGTTTATCGACACCTTTCGTTACTTCCACCCCACAGAGCGCGGCGCCTATACAAACTGGTGCACAGTTACTAGTGCTCGACAGACAAACTATGGCACAAGAATAGATTACATTTTCGCAGACGTGGAACTTGTGAGGAAAGAGTTTAAAGATTGTGTGATAAGACCGGATGTTGATGGGTCTGACCACTGTCCTGTTGTTGCAATTTTAAAGACAAGTTTCCAAGGTGCGTCTAAAGCCCCTGCGCTTTGTACCAAATACATGCCTGAGTTTGCTGGAAAGCAACAGAAACTTAAAGAGTACTTTGCGAAGCACTCAGGGAAGACTAGAGCTTCAAGTCAACCCACTTCCGGAAATAACGAATCACGGGAAGGGATGTCATTGAAGCGTAGTGCTTCGTTTGGTGATGAGAAAAACAAAGTAAAACGCCAAAAAACTGCTGGAACAAAAACAAAAGCTGTAAGCCAGCCGAAGACAAACTTGTTTAGCTTTTTTTCAAGACCAAGTAGGCATGTTTCATCTGAGAAAAAAGCTACGGAAACAATCGATTCTTGGAGTGGATATGAAGCCAGTCATGATCATGCGTCTTGCACGTCAAAATCTTCTGAACTACCTAAGAGCACACCTACTTTAGGAAATAACAGTGTAGCAAATGTCGGTCAACCTAAAAAATTTGCTGATCAAGAGATAAATTCTTCAGACAGATCGGTATGTCGTCACACAGCCAAAGATGATTCAACTTCTGTTGACAGCAATTCGCAAACTGGGGGAATAGTTCTCCCTGGCAGCACAGAAAGCACGAGTAGCAAAGACTGCTCACAAAAACGGAAAGCTGAAGTGGCTCTGTGGAAGACTATTCTAACGGGGCCCCGCCCAGCACCCCTTTGCAGTGGGCACAAAGAACCATGTGTTCTAAGAACTGTGAAGGTTAAAGGCCCTAATCAGGGAAAACAGTTTTATTGCTGCGCTAAGCCACAGGGACACAGTTCAAATCCACAGGCGCGTTGTAATTTCTTTAAGTGGGTAAAGTAGGCCTAGTTTTACTGTATTTGTTATGTTTGTTACTAATATTTTCGCTCGGTAAATAACGAAGACCAGTTTTAACTGAAGTGGTCGAAAAGGCGTAATCAATGGCAAAGTTAAAGGACAAGATTTCATGGCAAAGTAGCGGTGACCTGAGAGAACCAATTTGCATAGTTGAATTTAACTTTTTAGCTGTCCTGTCATTATATGGCTTAGGCTTCACTGATTTTTTTCTTTATGGGTTGAAATAGCTAGTGCACAAAGACAAATGGGGAACTACTCGTAGTCTAGAAACGTTGAAATAATAATAATTAAAAAAAACCTTTCGACAACAATGATTCTTTGTGTTGACAAGCTGTCGAAACGTGGCACGGAGTTACTGTGTTTTTCAAAAACACGCGAACTCTGGAGCTCAATTGCGTTTTTCGCTGCCGTCCATCATCTTTCAGGAAACAGAACTTTACTTACACGGATTCGAAACATTCTCGTCCCCAGAGCCACTCGGCTTAATTTAGACCACGTGGCCAAGAAACGACGGGCTCTGGGGACGAGAATGGGTTCAAAAGGGCTCCGATCCGTTCAACCTCGTTCCCAGGGTCTCTCATCTGGGCGGGAAGATGAGAGACCCTGGGAACGAGGTTGCGATCCGTTTTGTGTGTTTCTGTGTTTCAAGGTTCGTTGCTTGTGACCGTAATTATGATTGACTGCAGCAAAAAACGCGAAGGCGGCTTTTGAACTTTAGAGTTCGCGTGTTCGTGAACAGCGCAGTAAGGGATCTACGGTTCGAATTTTATTACACTCAAAGCTTTCAATATCCGGGGACTCTAAAAATGGATGAATCTACAATCTCTGAATCCGAAATTCGGAAAAAGAAAATAAAAGCCGCCAACCCATTGGCCGGCCAAGCAGACGATCTTTTGGCTCGTCACGCAATTCCCCTCCCCCATCAGGAACGCGTGATGAACCTGTGAACAGGTCTGCGTGGGAGGCTGGGCCAAGCGGCTCTCCAAGCGGCGTGTCAGCGGTAACCAAATCAGCGGTTTTAGATATATGTTCCACGGCACGACGTGTCAAGTTCTTGGTGTGCGTGCAGTGTTTATTTTCCGCCTTGCAAAATTTGTCTTTTGTGACCTGGAGGAAACCAAAAGTTTTTAAAAAGAGTTAACGAAAAAGGGTAAGAAAAATGATGCGAGCTGATTTCTGGCCAATGATCTCCTCGATCTAGTCCCCGGCAGTTGTCACTGGATCCGACCATTCTAGTAATTATTCCAAAATCTCACCTGCGCTCTCAAAGACGTCAAAGTTTTCCGACTTCTTCTTGGGTGTTGGTGTCTTTTATTTGTTTGTTAATAGTTGTATAGTCGCCATCACATCAAGCAATGGCTTTAGGTGGCTTAGACTTTACAGGCTTTGTGGCTGTTGAACCAAAGTCGGATTGCCCACATGTTCAAGTAAGCTACTTTAATTTTTATTTTAAGTACAAAAATGAAGGACATAACATCCTTGTCAAACTACAGAGTTTTTAAAAGCGTGTACTCCTGCATGTTTTCTCAGCTGCTAATACAGTTTTTAAAATTTTATTTCAGTTTCGGAAGGCCTAGAAAAGTGCTCTTGTTGAAGTAAGCTTAATAAAAGCAGTTTTTTTTCAATTTTGCCTGCTCCACAGCAAAGTCTTGGAACTCTAATCTTGATCTATAAGCGCTGGTCTGTTCCTAGTTGTAAATTGTTTAATTTGTTTACCAAATGTCCCACCCTGACAACGATCGATGGAGAGCAGCTGTTTAGCCTCCCACGCGGGTGTTTTTAGGGGAGCTCGTCTTTCATCCCTCCCCACAAACGCCTACTCAACCAAAAACAACATTCTTTTCCCATTGTCATTGGGAGGGACAAAATATGAGATCCCCTAAAAAACGCCTGCGTGGGAGGCTAGCAGCTGTTTTGAGTTTCTAAATTCCTTTTTTACCTACGTGGGGCTGGTGAGGAGACAACGCCTTACACATGTATTGAGGGAGGTCCTCTTAGGGGAAGGGAGTGGGGGGTATGTTTATTCAAAGACGGCGTTTCACATTTTGAGAAATAGGTAATGTCCTTGTCGGTATTTAATCCATCTTTATGGCATTTGTTGTCATCTCATCTAATCTTATGTTGCTGTTTCAAGGCCTTGTCTACAGTGGCCCAGAAGGGTTACACATGCAAATTAAAAATGTTGCTGCAAATTAAAAATTGTACATACATGGGATGGCTCAAGACTATCATGGCAATTTCACCTTTGCCCGCAGCGCAAATTTCAGTTTTGCCCAGAGAAAATTTCCCCTTCTCCCAAATGCTATTCACAAATTCCACTGGCATCAAGTTTTAGTGCACAAAAGATCTGTAAATTCACTGACATGGCAGCCTTTGCCAAGAGCAAAGTCAAAATTACCATGAGCAAAATTGAAAATTAAAGTACATGTTATTTGTCTGCATTTCTTGAAAGTAAGTGTTAACAAACATTCATGTTGCTAGTCATCTAGACATTTTAAGCTAGTAGTCCTGGGTTAATTGCCTAAGCAGCAAGTTAGAAATTTGTGTCCATTTCTCTCAGTGCCAAAGGTCATTATGCATCATAGGCCTTATAATAATTATCTTTTATGTTTATTCATTTCTTTCAACAGTCATTATCAAACACAGCTTCATTGCACATTGACTTGATGAAGCCTTGTGGATCATGCGAAAATGTTGGGGAAAATTGGTTGTGCCTTATGTGCTCAGTGGTGTTTTGCAGTCGTTATGTGAAAAGTCATATGGTGGAACACAATTCAAAGGAACCAAGCCACATGTTGGCTTTAAGCTTTATGGACCTTAGTGTGTGGTGCTATGACTGTGACTCGTGTAAGTTTATCCTTTTGTGGTACCCTTGGAAGACTACTATCATCAGCAGGATGTGTGTACATATCATTGCAAGAAAGGGTCCGGAAGCCCTGACCCTACATAATTGTGGGAGTAAACCTGAAAAATTACACCCATTTTAAGGCAATGAGAGTTTCTTGTGTTTCCACGGAGACCTCTTAAACAAGCCTTGCTTAGGATTAGACAAACTGCTGTGTGTGAAGAAGTCATTTATTAAGTTTTGAGTAGGGGGTTGAGATGTGCTCTTCGTTAGATCTATACACAATTCAAGGAACCCTCTCAGGGGTTCAAGCTCTAGATGGCTCCTTTTCTACCAAAGTGTGGTCTCTTAACCTCTCTACCCCCCGTTACAGCTATACAGGTTTACTAAACTGTACCATGTACCAGTATACTCCCTCCGCAAGCACAAGCTGGGGTCATAAGTGGCAAGGGAGGAAAATGTGCTTTCCTTTAATTTATATACATTTTTGATTGTCCTTTTTCAGATGTTTCATCACCACAACTTCAGCCTATTGTAAAAGCTGCTGAATTGGCTAAAGAAACCAAGTGAATTCTAAGCCAATACCACAGTGCTTGTAGGGCAAAAGCAAGTTGCTCAAATTACTGAGTTAGTGAAGAAAATGGATCACAGGAAATGACTGTTACGTAGCTAATGCAATATAAAACTGTATTTTTAAATAGGTTATTTTCCAAGTTTTACAAAGTAAACATTATTTATATGTCAGCCTTAACAAAAAGAATATTTGAGATTTTAGTTAAACCAATAGTTGCACTATAGGTTTGTCTAAGAGGTAAATAAACACTGAAATAAATTAGATACAGGTTTGTTTATTATTATTGTAAGAAGCTAAGATTGAAGCATAATCTCTGTTGCTTCACAGGCTCGCATAGTGAGCTTGGGTAACCTGTGATATCCCATTGTCTTATTCGACATAGTTAAGGGCTCACTTATACCACAAGAGGCAAGATCCAGTAGTACACAGTATTTGCATTGGTTGATCCCAGTACAAGTCACTGAAAGATCCCCAAGGGGGAATTATCAGGCATTATAAGTCTCTGTGTAGTTAATTGTGCTCGGTATACACTGTGCCTGGTTCATAAATAGGCAGTCTTTACCAGCACTTTGCCACAAACACAACCCTTTCCCCAGGGTCTTGTCATTTTCCAAGCCACCATGAGACATGACCCCAGAGACGAGACTGCCACAAACAAGCCATTGATGAAGACACGGGCATCCTCTTGAAAGCTTTCTTTGCACTGTCTCTCCCGGCCAGACCCGAGTGAGTACCCTTAGGGTCCTAGGGTAGCTACCTAATACTTGTCTAGTCGGGTCAGTGTGTACCTAGGAGGCTCTTTTGTTCTTTTATAAGTATTGCTTCCAAGGTTACCCCCTCCCTCCCCACCCACAGTTGTTTTGTGCTGATAAGCTGCCCCTTGCTTTGCTTAAATGTTAGGATGCTAATGAGCAAGGCCTTCCTTAGTTTGAAAACATCTCCAATGGGATAGGGGTAGAGGGTACTCCCTAATTTGGCCTAAATGGTTGCCGTAATCTGCCGCTTTAAGCCCTGGGGTAAGATGCATTTTTGTTAAAAGAGTTTTTAAGAGGGCCAGCAAATGGAGGGGCTTATATCTGAGGGTGCTTAAAACTGGAAGAGAAAAAGAGCTGTAAAACAAGCTGAAGCAGTGCTGATCAAAATATGTTTTGCATTTACTGCCAGTCTTATATGAAAAAAAAAAAAAATGAAATCAACAATAACGTCATAAATCAATTTCAGTGGTGGGCGTATAATTTGAGCTAGATGCGGGGGCTTCCTGGGAGCTCAAATGGTCTTGCAATTTAAAAGGTCTTTTTGTCTTCAACAGGGTTGCAAAATTTTTGGTCTCAAACAGGGTCAGGGTTTGAATAGTAATCTATTCCTAGTGGACGCTCGCCCAACAAAGGCCTGGGAACTCAAGAGATAAGTTACGGGACATGCGAGTCCGCAGGCGAGGAGGCGAAAGGGCTAGACCCAGATAAGAGTAAAATTAGGGGGGGGAGGGAGGGGAAACAGATGACCCTACCAGTGGACCCCCCCCCCCCCCTCCCCCAGAAGGGGACAACGCAAAAATCCTCTCAATTGGCGCTTGCATCTAAACTGGACAAAATCCCTTACACACGAGTTTATCAAATACAGAAATTCACTCCCGAGGGAGATTACTAAACACACGCCAGAAAATACAACTCTAGCGAGTAATTGGACAGAAAATAAGGCCCGTGTTGCACGAGCGAGCACTGGGAATAGTCTCCTTCACAGCCGCTTGGGCCGGAGTCACGCAATGCTCTCCGTTGGCGCGTGGGGATGGTGACAACCCCCTTCTGATTCTACAAAGAGAAACTTTGTACTGCTAGCTCTCCCTCCATGATATATATGGACCAGTGAACACAAACTGGTTGTCCTGTGCATCTTACCGGACACAATCAAGTACCTTACAGTTATGTACTATTCGGAAACTAACGAACCGCTGGCTTTAAGTTATCACGTTTCAAATATGGCGGCAAACAGTGGATGGTTGGAACTTGAAAGCGATCCAGGTTTTAACCGTTTTTATCCGCATCCACACGTTTATATTTTCCACTTACAAATTCCACGCATGATATGTGCACCCTTTGATAACTTAATCGTTGTTTTTCTTGATGTAGGACTGTTCAGCCTTCTAATTGAGGAGTTCGGTGAGTAGCTTGTCAACAGTCATTTTAGCTTAGTAGAGTGAATCAGAATTCAACATGCAGTGCTTACAAGGATCGATCGATAAATGCATGTAAGGAAATATAAAATAATTTGGATCGACACAAACCCTGGATCACGTAAAAGAGCTCTCATCATTAAGTCACGAACGGACTGACATCGTTCCGCAATGCACAGTGAAATCAACAAACGCACACATGCTCTCACTATTATGTAGATAGTTCTGAAAATACTTTCATCCATGTTTCGATCGTTTCTCTGTACTTAGATCACAATGACACATTTAGAAAAATCTACATGACTTTTTATAGTAAAAAAAAAAAGGGGGAACGAACTGATTTTTTTGTGGAACGATCTGACTTGGAACGATCTGACAATGGAACGAACTGACTGCACACCTTATTTACATTATATATTTATCCATAGTTAGTAGATCTAGAGGGAACTGCTCTACTAAATATGATCAATCTTAATACATACCTTTTTGTTTTGTTTTGTTTGTTTATTTATTCGTATTTTGTTTCCTGCTGTGATATGGTCAATGATTTTCTTGCTCAGTAAGGTTTATGGTCATTTTGCCAACGTTCTGTTCACCAACTTTTGAAGTCGTTTCACATACGAGTTAGGTCAGTTCCTCAACTACTTTCGCCTGATCAGTGGCTGAAAGAATGAGGTATATATCATGGTTGAGAGAACAAAGCACATACATGCACACCGCTCCTTTCGCTTCTTAGGAGAATGACATAAGACACTGGCAAACAGGATGTGAGCAAAAGGACTCATAGGCGATAAGACCAGTCACGTGATCACCCTCAGTAAAGATTTCAAGTTTAGATTAAGTAAAAGACTAAACCTTGGTCTCTTCTATCAAAAGTAATCTGCTGTAATGATGTATTAATCTTTACTTACTATCAGGTGTAAAAGGTGCTCAGGTTGAGGAAATATATGATCTTTCAAAACCATTCAGAGGGTACGACATCTAATTTTATTGTGTATGTTACAGGTCAAAATTATGTTAAGGTTTAAATTTTTTAAAATAGGTTGAATCTCTATTTCCTATGTCTCCAAGCCCTGATTATTCAAGAATCAGGCCTGGGAGACAAAGGAAATTGAGAATCAACCCATGAAAATTAACCTGAAATCAAGTTTGACCTGCAACATGTATACTGTACTGTTTGTGTTTTAATCCATTGAAAGATTTTCAGCTGTTTAGTGCTGTTTAAGGTGGCCTGAATCTATTTGTAGGCATGTTGGTTATGTTTTTTTAATCGCATTTTTCAGCACTAATGATATCTATGCTTTCTGGTATCATTAATAAAGAATTATGGAACTTATGTTGTTTACTTTCTTGTAGGTACATCACTCATCATGGGTTGGGAGGGTTCAGTGGGCTCATAAATGGACTGATAGCGGCTGCCATCGGCGCCCTTAGTATGCTGATGTCCGAGCCCACTGCAGAAAGCTATGTAAAGAGGACATGTATGTTTGTCCTCTCAATCGCGACATTTACATTTACATTTACATGTATAAAAACTTTGAGATCAGGGTGCAAAGAAAGTCAGTTTTATAGCTTGCCATTCGTGCAAACTGCACCTAGCACGTACTAGCCCGAAAGTCATTTCAACTAGCCTGAAAAAAAAAATGATGAGCAGGATTGATTGCAGTTCTTCTGTAATTTGAATTTAAAAAATGTCAGTAATTTCAAAATCCTGTGACCAATTTTTTCCTAACTTTGGCAGATAAGCCGCAGAACTCTCTTAAATAATTTAACTCTCTCAAAAATCTTCTTCATGAAGGAAAAAGAATAAATAACTGAAATATAGCATCATTATCTTTAATAACAGTGTCGTGTAGGTGAGAGAAAACTTACAGATACATGACTGTATATCTCTTTCTTTGCTTTATGTAGGCCTGTGTATGGTTTTATTTTTCTGTTTAAATGGATTGAGGAAAGAAGATCAAGACGCAAGATGCAGCCCTTGGAAGAAATGTTTGTGGAGGATGAAAATATTGTACGAGATATCTTTTTTGCCCAGCAGGTACATTTATGAAGAAAATTAAAACTTTCAATAACAGAAAGATGTATTGATCATAATGTGGCGTAAGAATGTGGATAATGTGGATATGTCATAGAACAAATTTACTTTAATGTGTTAGGAATTCTCGAGAATGTAAAGAAAGGCTTAGTAAGTTTGTCCCTTAAAATGGTAATTCTATCCATTATTAATATTATTTTTTTTGGCCAACAGGTAATTCCAAACTCCTGTGCCACTCACTCATTACTGAGTGTTCTGCTAAATTGTACACATATTCACCTAGGAGAAACCCTTAGCAGATTAAAGGAGTTTTCTAGCAAGTTTGATCCTGAGGTACATACCGCTTCAACTTTGTGCTTCTTTTATTTTGCCTTTCTCATTGCCAGTTGCAGTAAATTATGTTGAATGGAATGTCAGATATGCTGCAGATATGCTATTTGTAGTTTATTTATAATGAGTAAATAAAATATTATTGTAAATTCTGATTGACCAATAAAATAAATGAATAAATCAACGAATCCAGTGCTGATAATTTTAGGAAAACATTTCTGTTTATGTAACATACTTCTAACAACAAGAATGCTCAACTGCAATTCAAAGTTTTCAAAACAATTAAAAGATTATCTTATCATTCTGCTAACATGTGAAAGCCTGAGAGTGACTTCCTGTCAAGTTTCATATACATATTTTTGTTGTTGTTTCATATTGTTCGTTTATTTTAATTTATCAGTGAAGTTATTTATTTTTTAATTACTCATTTTTTCTTGGTTTTTATGCCTGTTTCCTACATGTACATGTAACAAAGGATCAGTTGAAGTAATACCAGTTTTTCAAGTGCATGTTGTATAGAAAGGCTTGTTTCGTGATCATGCTGATTACGTACTACTGAAAAAAGAAACACTTCTTTACATCATGTTAACTACTTTTATGTTTAACGATTTCTATAAACTTCAGAACAAAGGATATGTGATTGGCAATCTACCAGAATTGGCCATGGCTCATAACAAATTTGCCAGGTAATGTTAATCTTTAATAAAATCTTAAGGTTGTCATTATTTTTATTCCTATTAAATATGTTATCCTGCCCTTGAAAAAAGTACACTTACATGTACCAAATGTAGGGTGGACCTGTTATTAATTTATATATTTTTTCATTTTCTTATCTTTCAATTCTTTCCTATAGGCCAGAACCTAAGCTTCTCCCTGAGAAAACCAATGCTGTGTCCACTGGCCGTGCAATGGAGGCATTTCATTTTGTAAGCTATGTACCAATCAGCGGAAGACTGTTTGAATTAGATGGACTTAAACCCTACCCTATTGATCATGGTAGGTCAAATATTTTAACTAAATTATGAATAAATTAAGAAATAAATAACAATTTAGAGGTACATGTTCTTGTGATTGAACCTTACTCCACTTTCCACTAATGAAGTCATCAAAGACCCTTGGGGATCAGGCTTTTATGTTCATTGCCTCAAAGTTGTGGAACAGCCTACCATATGACATACGGATGACCATGAATCTATCAACTTTGAAAATGAAACTCAAAACATTTTTATTTTCCCAAGATTTTACAATGTACATGACTAGGTTCTTAATTTTTAATTGTATATACTTATTTTTAGAATTATCTTTACTAATTTTAGAAGTCTATGAAGTGCAATCATGACTAGGTTTTTAATTTTTACTCGTATATACTTATTATTATTTACAATTATTTTTATTGTTTTTAGAACTTCTGTGAAGCACAATCAAGCATTTTTATGGAAATTACGCTATATTATTATTATTATTATTATTATTATTATTATTATTATTATCATTATTATTATTTTTGTTACATGTAGCACATTCATATAGTGGTTCTTCTTCTAGCTGATCACTCGTCAAATTGGAATTTGGAAATGTTGGTTTTTGAAGAGAGAAGAAAACGAGAGTACCAAGGAAAAAATAATTTCACCAGCATAATTATGGTGTTGACACTGGAAATTGAACCCGGGTCACATTGATGGGAGATATTTTAGTGTTCTCACCACTGTACTCACTAAGTTTCCCTTTCAACGATCAATGTTAGGTCCTTGGGGTGAACATGAAGAGTGGACAGAAAAATTTCGCCGAGTGATAACCGACAGACTGGGGATAGCAACTGGAGGGTGAGTCAGTATGGACAATTTCAGAGGATAGGGGAAGTAAGATTCAACTTGAGACCTAATGCTTACCCAAAGTTTACATTATTGTGGTGCTGTTTATTAATTTTCTTGAAACTAATGTTAAGTGTTTGCTTGCTTTGAACAGTGAGCCATATCATGATATTAGATACAACCTAATGGCTGTTGTTGCCGACCGAATGATAACATGCGAGGAGAAACTTAAACAGCTAAATGGAGAAAGGTGAATTACCTGTGAAATTTATTTATTATTTTTTTGCATCTGCGTAGGTTATTTTGTGTGTTTAATAGCAGAGCTACACGTGGGCAAACGGAGCCATATAGCTAAGAAAATTAACTGTGGTTATTTATCCATACAAAAAATTGTTTGTAGTCACATGAACATACATGTGTACTTCTGCCTGTCTGTCTGTCCACACCACAGGGAAACCAATGTGAAATGTCACACTTTCTAGCTTCTGTGGGAACATGCAACCTGATAGTGCACATCCATGTTGAAGTCAATTGACAGCTGTCAAAACTGGGTAACAGGAGCTTCTCTTTAGCCTTTGCTAAACCTATATTAGATAGTACATGTAGGGGTAATTGACATCATGGCATAGTGAGCCCCTTTCCACAAATTTCATTTTAATACTATTTATTGAGTTGATTTTTGTTGGTGTTCTACAAGTGTATTGTGAAAATGCCTTTTTATACATGTATGTTTCTTTAGTAATTTTAATATCTTTGTTTAGAAGAGGAAATGTGCTTTATCTTGCAGAGAAACCATTGTGGAATCACTAAAAAAGGTATTTCCCTTGAGTCTTAGCCTCGTAAAATAGTGGAGACAATTACAACGTTAGCATCAAAATATTTTCTGCAGCACCTTCTTTTGACATCTAGATGTTGTTATATACACATGTAAAAAAACTGCAGGGGATAAATTTAAATATGATGCCGACCCATTTGCTATTTTATGGTATTTGTCTTTGGTCCTTGTTTTACTGTTATTAGGCTAATTTAATGTGAATTCTTTGCACAATCTGTACATTCTGGGTGGCACGTTTGAAGGAATTCGTATACTTATCCTTGGTTTGCAACCACGTGATAAGCCGGCCATGTTGGGTGTCAATACAATATAATTTTTTCTCGAAGTTCCCCGAGGAGAGAAATGCTTTTGTTCTTGACTACCAACATGGTCGCCGTGACGTCACCTGCAAACCAGCAATACTCGAGTTGAGTCACAGATGTTACACGCTGGCCGATGAACACGTGATTCACTCTGTGAGCTCACTAGCTTGATTTTGAACGCGCTGGTTCAAATATAAACCATAAAGAACAAACGTCTAAACTGTGCTACGCTATCCGCTTTTATGTACGAGTTCATTCTCAGGTTAATTGCTGTTAAATTTTGGATATGTGTGACATGTTTGGGATATGTGTGACATGTCTGTCTTGGCAACTGGGATGCTGGCCGATAACAGGTCTCTCGTTCACGTTTGAGCTCGCTCGCTCGATTTTAATTGAACGCACTTGTTTAAAATACAAACTCCAAAGAATACTCTACTAAATTGAACACAGTTCAAAAAACACACAGGCATTTAAAACTCCTATTTCTACTCACCTAAAATGTCCAGGAACGTCGGACAAACCAACTGATAAACAACTCTA
>NC_133213.1:6155569-6162069 GCF_958299795.1 Porites lutea
TTGTCCACAGAATCAAATGTTAGAAACATCTTACAAGGCTCCATCGTTCACTAGGTCGTGACTTTGAATTTACTAGAGGACGATATGACCTTAAATCTTCTAAAAAGCTGCTATGAATGGTATTTTCTTTGTTGATGTTTCCAGGAGACCACCGAGACAGCTCCATCAGAAGATCAACAGGATTACACTGAAACCTTTTCATTCTCTGACTCCGAGACAGTGGTCAGCAGTCATGATGGTAGAGCAGGCGCAGAGGAGCTGTCCAGTGACCCAGATAATGGTGACACTGGCACAAAGAGTCAGCCGAAGCTAAAAGGTAGAGGAAGTATTGACGTTTGGATAGACCGTAACACCGCACGGTGGACTTTCTCCACTAAATTTTGCTTGTTTATTTGTTTGTTTGTTTTAACAAAATATTATCTGATTGGCGTTGTAGATGACGAAAAAAGATCTGCAAAGAACGCTAACCAAGAACCTGTCCCGAATTATGGCTTTTCTATTCCATTGAGTGAGTTGGCCAAGATTTGTTCAGAAACTCAGGTAAGCTGGGTCTCGCTAATAGCATGGAACAAGATAAATTTGTGAATTAATACTTTTAAAACGGAGGGGGGCGGGGGGGGGGGGGGGGGGGTGGCGGGGAAGAAGAGATTAATTTCTACTGACTCACTGACATACTGACTGACTGACTTCAGGACCTGTTGACTGGATGGCTGATAGATTGATCAGCCGACTGACTGACTGACTGATTGGCAGACCGACTGCTTGATTGTTTGATTGTCTCATGTATGCCTGAGTTGCTGGGCAGCTGGCTAGCCATTACAAGTTTGTTGAATTGTTTGTTTACTTTACCACAGAAACACAGTCGTCAAAATTGAAGCTGGATTACTCTAAGACCGTATTATTTCACGTTCCTTGGCCTTGCCTCTTATTTTGCTTATGACCCAGGTTTTGTCACCAAATCGCAAAACGATGAAAAAAAATGAATGATTGACCGACAAGCTAAAGCTAACATGGAGCTGTGTTTCTTATGTCGCTTTTTTATTCTTGCAGGTTCTTGTTACCCAACTGCACCAGGTAGAGCGTCAGATTCAAGCGAATGAAAATTCCTTGAGAGAAGAAAAAGAGAAACGGAGGAAGTACTACGTATGTATTAATTCTTTGTGAATTTTGGCGAGCACCTTATGTTTGATGGCGACAATAGTCAAGATTATCCCTGGCGCTGTTGAAGCATGCTCACTGAGTAGTACACACGTGAGGGAGTAGTCTGGGAACAAGAACGTATCACCAGATTTGCGCGTGTTCTACAGCCTTTAGAGAGTTTTCATTGACATGGTCAGCATCTATGCATAATTATTGAAACAAAAGGACGTTTTTGCATAAGAAAAGTTTTCAACTCCAGGATTAGTTTGGAACACCAACATGGCCGCCGTTTTATTATTTTGTTACATTTATATGGCGGACATGAAGTCGTGTGAAAACGTTCTATTGTAGGCGATTGAAAACATTCGAAAACGCTAGTGGGGCGCGCACCTGTGTTAACACGAAACACGCGGGTTTTGGAGACGAATAGACCATATTCACATGTATTTTTAGATGCTTTCTACCTTGATATAGTTCACGTGACTGTACTTAAAAGATTCGCCCCTTTATGACACTGGAAATAATGAGTGCTCAAGTACTAGAATAATTATTGTCACAAGATCTACGCAAGCGAATGAAGTCTGTCAGGGTGAAAGGGTGTGACGAATGAAAACGAATGAAAATTTCTTCATCTAATTATTTATTTATTTATTGTTATTATTCCATTTCTTTGCAGATCGATCACAGTCGCCGAACTCATGACTACGATCCTTTTATTCGCACATTTTTGACCATGTTAGCTGAACAGGGACACCTCGCTCCGCTCGTTGAACAACAGAACTCTCTTAAGCGTAGACTTCCCCAAACCAAACCTCACTTAAAACAATTAAAGCGAGTGTACAAACGCAAGAAGCCGAGATAGTTTAAACGGGGACGTCGTTTTGCAGATGAGGGTAACTTTCACCGGATTTAAAATGGTTAGCTCGATTGAAGAACTTTAAGCGAGTGTACAAAGGAAAGAAGCCAAGATATTTAAAGAGGACTTCGAACAGCCAACTATAAATTCTTTCGAAACAAAAGTTACAAACAAAAGTTACCGTCCTAACAGTCAGCCAATGTTCGGAAGGAATGTTTAACTCAGAGATCCGAAATTTTCCATATCCTGTGTTCCTCGCAGGGAAAAACGACATATTTTAATGTGGACTATTTCTCAACGTTCTGGGACATTTTCTGCCATTTTGCCAAGCCTCGTACGATGGCGTTTGGTTCCAGGCCTCCTTTTATCACTTTCGCAGTGTGAACTGGGCTGAGGACTGAGCTCGATTTGCACCGCTTAAAGTGCGCAGCGGAAGCGTGAAGACTAGAGAGATTAAGATTCACGTTTACGACAAACGGCAAACGTGAATCTGTACCACGCGACCAAGTGTTTCCCTTAATTGTCGACAAGTGTTTATTACTTCAACTGAAAAATAAGTAGTTTCACGCCAGTTTTATACATAAGAACTGTTCTGGACATTTTTTTTATCTGCTTATTTTCTATTCGGAGGAATTCTTAACATGAATCTGATGTTTGCCGTTTGGCGTAAACGTGAATGTTAATCTCTTTACTGACGCTGAGATCCGCTGAGGTAGAGATTTTCCATGTTCTGTGTACGAGATTACTGTACACAATCACATCATAGCGGCACGAACTCGAGTAAACGTTACAAATTGTAGAACTAGCTAAAACAACTAAATAGGATAAAAAGTGCGAGAGAGGTGGAGTACTTGAGACAAATTCGTTTTTATATATTTTTTCATCGATTAATTATAGACGCTGTGGACCATAGAGAGGAGAACTGTGCGTCACGTTACCATGGTAGCAAGATTTCTGGATCCCAAAATTTTTCGTTTTTGTTTTGTTTTGTTTTTTTTTCCTGCCATATTTGCAGGACCACGCTTTGTTGAGATCCAGAAGTTTTGCTACCATGGCATCGTGACGTAACGACTTCTCCTCTGTATTATTGTTGATAAGATTAAATTCGCGGTTTTGTGAGTGCGGGTGCTTTAAGGTGGCTGAATACAGTTTTGGCAGTTTGTGAGTGTATGTCATTTGCCAAATCATGGCAAGAGAAAGGTTGCAGCTCACAAGCTGAAACTTGGCAAGGGAAAAATATACTGATAAAAGATTTTGAGTGACAGGTAAAATTTGATGTTTTCGTAGTTTCCATGGCAACATGGACGATTGAATACAGCTGTGTTCAGCCACCTTAATACCCTTCAACAGGGCGATCACTAAGATTTCACTAAAGTTCCCAGGCAAGTAGGAGGCAGCGAATTGAACAGCTTGGAAGTTCTTTTGGTCCTGTTTCCTTTTTTTTTTACTGTAAAAGTACCCGGCAGTTATACTCACAGTAGCCGAAGGATATCGAAATCACGGTTACTGGGAATGACCGTCGATGAGAAACTGACCTGGACTCAACATATGCTGGAACTCAAAAAATCATTTGCTAAAAAACTAGGATTACTTAAGAAGTCGAGATTTCTCCCTAGAAACGTTCGTCAGGACCTCTATTTTAAGGTCATCTTGCCTTCAGTGACCTATGGTCTTATACTATGGGGATCCTGCTGCAATTCCGACTTATTTCAGTCCCTGGAAAGACTTCACCGCAGGGCTGCGAGACTTATCTTTCATTTGCCGAAAGACATGGCATCTGCTGATGTCCTACAACTGGCCCAATGGCCGACTCTGTCTATTCATTATAAATTAGCCATTTTTATCTGTCTTCATAAAGCTTTCCACGATAGGTTACCTGTCACATTAATCGACCTGATTTCTAAGAAACGGGCCACAAACTATTCAACCCGGACTTGCGCTTCTTTAATTGTTCCACGCTTCAACACGCGTTACATGAAAGACTCTGTCGCGTTTAGAGGCTCAGTCCTGTGGAATGCAGTGACCAACAACTGTAGTGCCCTGACAAAAAACATTCCTTATCGTGATCTCAGGCTAAAGCTTAAATCTCAAGCTAATTTTAATGAATTCAGCTTTAAGATAACGTCTGCATCCACTTGTAATTTTAGAAAAGATGACTTTGTATATACTTAAATTTATGCTCATAATTTCATATTTGTAAGCGTTAATTTAGTTCAAACATTTTGTCTATATATACCCCTAGTTTTTAGCTTTTTAGTTTACTTGTAATTAGTTAATTGCAAACGACCCCACAAGCTCATGTAGCTTTAATATTCATCGTTTTAAAACAAAGGCTATCTATCACCGACTCCCGACCGTTAGTGACAGCCCTGCTTGAAACAAAACTCTAAGCCCTTTAACCCGTAAGAGTGATCAGCATCAAATCTCTCCTTGTAATATCAATGCTTTGTAAAACAGAGTGTACATGAGAATTTACGAACATGATCACACAAAATGAATTTGCTTGATATTTTATCAACTTCTCCCCATTACCTCTGTAGGAAATGAATAAGGGGCAACAAATGAGAATTCAAATTTTGATCTCAGGGTTTAAAGGGTTATTACATTAACCTGAGAAAACAGCCGACACTGCGCGACGCCACCACTGTTTTCCCCCCGAATTGACGTCTGAGAAACGACCGCAGAAATTCCACATTGATGACGCGTCACTACCCAGACCTGGAAAGTACTTCTGGTTGGTTTAAACATTGTTTCAACCAACCAGAAGCACTACCCAGATTTTTGTAGCCTGCGTGGCAGGCGTTAAAAGGGAAGGGGAAGGGGGAATTTGGGCGCGCGAGGGAGAAAGGAAAGGAACCTCGCGCGATCTCGCGCGCCCAAATTCCCTCTTTCCCTTCCCCTTTTAACGCCTGCCACGCAGGCTAAGATTTTTGTAGTCAGGCGTAACCAGTATGGAATTTCTGCCCTCGTTTCTCAGACTTCACTTCGTGAAACCAGTGATAGCGTCCAGAAGTGTCGGCTGTTCTCTCAGGTTAATAAAACACTTAATGACC
The DNA here is from genome assembly GCF_958299795.1 of Porites lutea. Classification (NCBI taxonomy): domain Eukaryota; kingdom Metazoa; phylum Cnidaria; class Anthozoa; order Scleractinia; family Poritidae; genus Porites; species Porites lutea. The sequence goes on from NC_133213.1 coordinate 6,160,619, forward strand.
GAGTTGTCGAAATCATCTGTGTTAGTTTTATTGACAGTGTTAATAGAAAATTAAAAGAACTAAAATGACGAAAACTGAAGGTGCCCTGTGATAGAGAATCATTTTTGTTGGCGAGAGTATCCCCAGGATTTACAGTAATACCCCTGGGATAAGAAATGTAGCTCCTAGTGTTATGTAAAATACAGTAGAACCCCGGTAACTTGAATTCCTCGCTAACTCGAACTAAGTCCCATTTCCCTTAGATTTCACCCCACTTTTCAGTCATTTTCAATCGGTTTACTCAAACTCGGATTACTCGAATTCCTCGCTAACTCGACCTGAATTTCCTTTCCCTTGATCAAAATTTCGCTGAAATTTACCCCAATAACTCGAATTCTGGTTCTTGTAACTTCACTCGGGTGCTATTCTATTAGTTCTTCTTGTTGTTTAATCGGGGTAAACACTAAAACTAACACTACAGCAATTTGATTTTAATTGGTGCTGTTATTTAGCCATTGCGTTTGTCGTTTGAGCGGTATTTTTTCAGTGTTTTCTCAATGTTTTGATAATCTTATCGTCGGCTACTCCAAGAAGCTACTGTGGATTTCCCTTATATTGGGCATGATATATTCCTAGAGTGACGGGTTATTCCACTCGGATAAAAGCAGTGCACTTAACCAGTGAAATTCGCAAAAATTCTAAACGGGTAAAAACCCGGGAACGATATGCCAACACAAAGCTCAGTGAGATCGTTTGGAGGGACCACTTGGAGGTCAACAAACATGGTTTACTACAACTTCCGTGTTCAAAATTGCAAAGATAGTTTCGGAAATACAACTAATCTCGTGTTTTGATCTAACTGTTTTTTGATAAAACTCGACGGAAACCGTTTTCAAGGGCAAACAAAATCGCTCTATCCAGTTGATTCGATTTATGTTAAATTGTCTTATCTTATCTTGAATTCACTTTGACATCAAGTACTGGCGCCAAAAACTCGCGTAAAATATCTTAAGGAATCAGAAATAGTGATAACAACTAATAACAATTTATTTTTTGAGGTGATATTTGGTATACTAACAAATTATAATAAGTTTCTCGGATTTTGTATTCATATTTATACCATTAGCTAGAATTTATGAGAGCTAGTCTAAAAGCATAAGAGAAGTGCACGTCTTATTTTAAAATATTTTTCAGACTAAGGTATATCGTAATACTGTCGAACCTCCACGTGCGACCACCTCTCTTAAGCGACCACCTCCCACAAGCGACCGCCAATCTAAAACACCAAAATTTTCCCAGTCAAAGCCCTTACAGTTGGAACCTCTACTAAACGACCAACTCCTGTAAGCGACGCCGTTCACTTTTTGGGCCTGACAGTTAATGATTTTCCATTGTTTTTAACCCCTTGAAAGCGACCACTTAACGCATTCTCTGTGTGATACTATGGTTCCAAAGGTCATGTTACACGAGAC
>NC_133213.1:6164769-6199769 GCF_958299795.1 Porites lutea
CCAAAACCAATCCCAATTCGACAGTCAAGTGAAAACCGCTCTATAATCAACTCGAATATTCGGTATTACTTTTGTGATCTTATCTTCTACTATGTTAGCACAGGCGGCCTAAACAAAGGGGCGGTATAATTTGGTTGCCTGAAAACTCTGCTCCAGGCCGAATTGGAGGTTACGAATATGATGATGATGATTTTTTTTTTTCTGAAATCACCCTGCCCATTACCTTAAAAGTCAAATTGTTGACCCCTAAAGTCACATTCCGTGGAATGTACGTGACATTTCACCCCACACTTTCCTTTAAGTGTCACTCAGTTTGGACCATAGTATAATGACATGTACAAGATGGATATTCCGATCAGTGAATGCGTCGGTCACGAACGTTATATTTGTACCTGAAAATATTGAAAACAATATTGATGGGGTTATGAGCATATAAATGTGATGTAACACATCACAGCAGCATAAACTGCTCCCGGGTGACTTTCCTTTCATACCGGCGCGATGGCTCGACTTTTGCTGCTGCTGTTTTTTGTTGCATTCATGGGGTTCACAGCTCAAGCATTCCTTTTTGGAAAGGTAAGATAAACTAGATAGTGAATAACCCAATATTTTTAAAATGAAACAAAGAGGATTGACAGAATTTCTGGCGATTTTCAAACTGTTACTTACGAACAAAAGGAAACACAAAGCGCGCAGCTTTTATTGAACAATGGCAGAGGTGAATAAATTTAAACCAGCAGGACTGAAATACTCTCGCACTAAAAGTATTAAAAATTTAATATGGTCTTAATTTCTTTTAGTTACATGCAACCTACACGCTAGCCTAAAACTCCGAGATAACGTTTATGCTGTAGTCCTGTAGATTAACGTTTTCATTTTTGCACTCTACAGCGTTCCTTGCCAGACACTGAGCAAAGGATTGATGCCAGAAACACCATTCTGCACAAACTTTTTGGAAAAGGTTAGAACTTAGAAACTGTCAAATGAGCAGTTTTGATATTGATAGATTACAAATTGAAACAGTTTTTAACATTTTTTTCTAAAATTATTGTTTTAAAGGCGGAAATGTGAACAACTATGAAGAAGGAGCCTTAAACTGGAAGGACGAAGATGTCCCGGATTTCATGCCTGAGGAAGGTAACTATAATGTGCGTTCATTGATTTTCAAAATTAGAAAAAACTCATCAACTTATGTTTCATTATTGTTTTGCAGGTAGCAAGAAGAAGAGGACCTTCCGTCAGTGATCAAATGCAACCGATAGCCATACCTCCAAGGATATGGAACGGTTGCTGGTCATTTTTCATCTGCCTCCTTGAATAAATATAGTTTTGGCTTCATAAACATAGAGACTAAAAAATTATCTTAGTAATAATATTTATTCAAACTTAATGTTCTGTGTGAGAATCCTTAAAGCTGATTGGCTAATTGGAAGGTGTTTTAAAGTCACCTACAGAGAAAAACGAAATTCAATCCCTCACCCCTTCTGTGACCGCTTAATCGTCAAATCTGCTTGCAGAACAATCAGTTTGAATATTTAAGGGTTAAGAGAGACTTAATGTTCGTGCTTTATCAGCAATAAAGGCATTTGCTAGTTGTAGAATATACTAGGGTTTCTTTTAAGTAAAGGAATGTTCAATACAAAAAGAAGTAATGAACAAAGCGCCGTCTTTTGATACTAGTTCAGTCTCCAAACGTTTCGGGCCTGGCCTTTCATCAGTGGAGTTTAACCCTTTTAGTCCCAATATCCACAAACAAATTCTCCAAACTGGTCTCCATACATTTCGTTAAAGAATGAGTTGAGAGAATTTGTTCAAAGATCCAGGCATTTTCTCTTTGATAATCATTTTGGTAATTCTCATAACCAAATCTCTTGACAATGTACGGATATTGTCCGGAGAACATTGATGTTGGTCACTATTGGGACTTAAACGTTTGCTACCGTTTATTGGTAGCCTTTGTAGCAGGGTATTGGAGCTAATACAGGGTTGCCCCTCAACAGAAAGTTAAAAATTCCCTGGCTTTTCCCTGACCTTTTGTTAATGAGAAACAATCGATGTTTACATTTGCTTTAGTTTTTTTTGCTGCCCAACTACACTTTCCTCTTCAGTTTCAAACTTTTTCCGCTTTTCGCGGAAAGAGAAAGAAGGAATTTGGAAGAAATCATTCACAACGAAAACCATTCTTAGTAATGCTTGGTGGGGGTTTACCGCCCGGTTGTCCAACTCCTGACCCTATTTCAGACCAAAAAATGTCATTCTTCACACCCGTTTTTCGGCCTGGCCTCAATCAATACCCATTCTCAGACCTGGCCTGTAAGAAATTACGTCATCGTTACTTAGATTATAACAGCAACAAAAAAGATTTCTTAAAATCCATGTCGAAATCGCGTATTTCTCTTTCCGTCTTACTCATTTGGAATTGAAACATAAATACATTCGTACATTCCCGTAGTTCCCTTGAAAACCATACCCTATTCCAGACCAAAATGAACAAAGTCTGTACCCGTTTTCACACCGAAACGGCGCAAAAACCCTACCCTTTGGGGTGGCACATACCCATATGGCTTATTAGTATAGGGGAGTTCCTCCATCCCCCCCCCCCCTCCCCCACTCCACGGGTGGCGTCGCGCAATGTCGGCTGTTTTCTCAGGCTTATGTTTTAAGAGTCTTGTTTCACGCAGAGCTGTCGCTTAGGGCCGGGAGTCGGTGATATCCTCCGGCTACTGTGAGTATGACTGACGGGTATTTTTGTAGTAAACAAAAAGAAAACAAGACCAAAAGAACTTCCAAGCCGTTGAATTCATTGCCTTCTACTTGCCTGAGAACTTCACTAAGATGTTAATGATCGCCCTGTTGAAGCGTATAAGCGTTTAATGTTAAAGCACCCGCACTCACAAAACCCCGAATTTAATATTGTCAACAAGAATAGTATGGAATTTCTGCGCACGTTTCTCAGACTTCATTTCGTGAGGAAACCAGTGGTGGCTTCTAGAGGTGTCGGCTGTTTTCTGACGCTAATAAAACACTTTAATTAATGCGTTAAGAATCTTGACCGAGTTGTCTAAATCATCTGCATTAGTCTTAATGACAGTGTTAATACAAAATTAAAGGAACTAAAATGACAAAACTGAGGGTGTCCTGTACTAAAGAATCATTTATGTTGGCGAGAGTATCCCCAGGACTTACAATAATAACCCTGAGATAAGAAATGTTTCTCCCGGTGTTATGTAATACAGTCCTGACTGGGACACGGACTACTCGAATTCCTCACTAACTCGAACTGAATTTCCTTTCCCTTGATCAAAATTTCACTGAAATCTTATCAACTCGAATTCTGGTTCTTACATTAACAACATCCTGAACTTCACTAGGATGACATTCTATTAGTTCTTCTTGTCGTATAATTGTTGTATAACACTACAGCAAGTGCTATTGTTTAGCCATGCATTGCGTCTGGGATTTGAGGATTTTTTATTGTATTTTCAATGTTTTGATAATCTTATCGTCTGCAAACCACACCAAGAAGCTACCGTGGGAATTAATGAGGTATTCCTAGAGTTACAAATTATTCCTCTCGGATAAAAGCAGTGCACTTAACCAGCGAAATTCGCCATGTTCTCAAAACGGGTAAAAACCCGTGAAAGATATGCCACCACAAAGCTCATTGAGATCGTTTGGAGGAATCGCTTGAAGGTCAACAAACGTGGTTTACTACAACTCCGTGATCAAGTTTGCAATTCAGAAATGCAACTAATCTCATGTTTTGATCTAACTGTTTCGTGATAAACTAGACGAGAACCGTTTTCAAGGTCAAACAAAATCGCTCTATCCTGTATTCGATTTACGTTTGTCTTCTCTTATCTTGAATCCAGTTTGGCATCAAGTACTGGCGCCAAAAACCTGCTCAAAATATCGTGAGGAATCAGAAAATAGTAAAAGCAGCTAATAATAATTTATTCTTTTAGGGTGATTTTGTTTTCTTACAAATTGTGTTAAGTTTCTGGGATTTTATATTCTTGCTAGCATTGATGAGAGGTAGTATAAAAATGTAAGAGGAGTGCATGTCTTATTTTATGATATTTTTTAAGTAACATCTATCGTGATATATAAAATTCTCAAGTTTAGCTGAATATGCCACGTTCACTTCCTTTGCATGTTAAAAGTCGAACACTTGATTAGCAACATTTTGTAATATCGGCCCCATTTCACGTTTCCAGTTTCTCAAATACAACAGTATTACATTTCCTTGAAATAAAGTGAGTGACATTACGGTTGCTGTTAGATCTGATAGTGCGGGTAACTAAGATCACTTGCAGGAGTTTAAGTTTCCTAGTGATGCGCTGGGCTTTGCATTTGCTGTAGTTAAACTTTAGGCTAGCAGAATCTGACCACGTGACCAGGTCAGATAGGTCCTCCTAAAGTTGTTCTGCATCGCGCGTTAATGTTATTTCTTTGAAAACCTTTGCGTCATCGGCAAAAGCGACAATCTGGATTGATCCCCTAACAACATCTGGAAAACAGTTCTCGGATATGATATGCTAATCATCAACCAAAATGTTTTTAACAGTTTATCAGCAATCATTTTGAACTTGAAAATGGCGTCAAGATGACACCGAAAAGTCGTTCGTTCGTAATAATAATAATAATAATAATAATAATAATAATAATAATAATAATAATAATAATAATAATAGCAATAACAACAACAACAACAACAAGAGGATAGTAGAAAACATCAAGAAAGTATCAGGGAGAGCAACTCTGACAGAGACCCAAAAGATCTGCATGCTGAGATCTGCACGAATCCTCAGGAATTTGTTTACTTTATGAACAGGTGCATGGTTTTCGCTTGGCTGATGCACGAAAAGAACACCAGCAAAGACTGTGACAGAAGAAAAATGATAATAATGCAATATATATCTTTCCCACAAAATGAATCTAAGATTCTTACGTGCCAATCCATCTCTGTATCAATATCTTATTCCGGCACTATAAGTGTTTATTTCCGGAAAACAATTAAGAACGAACATTCTTATATAACTGGTTTATTTCCTTAATACCACGTAATTGTCAGCTATTGTCTGAGCATAAGTACCTCATTAAGCTTTCAAATGCTCTTTTTCTAAACTTCTGTGATAACATTTAAATGAAACTAAAAGCAACTCAATCCGTTGTTAATTTTGCTCAATTGATTATAGTTCATTCTCTGTAATTTTTTCCCAGAGTTTGTCTCACCAGAGATCGGAAATTACTCCGAATAAGTAAAATTTAGGTTTTAATGAGCTCTGGTCTAAAATGAAAATAAACATAAATAAACATTTCGTGTTACCCGTCGGTCCATCACCCTATATCGGTATTGCTTTTAGGTTAAAAATGTTGGACTGTTCTGAGAAACCGAAAATAAAGAATCAATAACGAGTAATATAAGTAATCACTCAAAGATGCTATCAACGAAGAACTGGAGAAAGAGGGGGTTGAAGAGAAAGGTTTCAGGGTTTTTTTTATAATAACGATAAGAGGAGAAAGAATATTCATCTCTGACCAGTATTTAAAAGGCAAAAGAAAATCGAGTGATACTCGTTTTTAAGAGTGGCCGGTAAGCCAAAGGAATTGGCATGCCTATGTTATAGCCACTGGTGTTAACTGGTGATAAATTTTATTTATTTATCATATTTTTTTGAATTATAAGTTCGCCTCAGGCATTAAAAAATATAGCAAAGGAAATACTACTATTTAATCATACTTAAAATAATAAATTATTTAGAATAGAAAGGCAAAGTCTAAGCAAAAACGACATCGATTGGATGAAGAACTTGGAAGATATGTCCCTCGAGCAGCATTGCAGGGGCGCACAAATTGCACAATAAACTACTTCTGACAAAGTTGTGCCATCATAATACGTCAGACAGGAACGAGCGCCGACTCAGATGTGTAGTATAATTGGCCTGAAAGAATTTCCCATATACTTGCAAGGTGTGTAAAGTACGCTAGGCCAACACAAACAGGGTTTTTTCAAGAGTGTACGAGAAAAACAGAGAAAAACCTGTGATAGTTGTTGAGCTCTCCCCGGGTGGACAATAGAACAGCAAAGGGGGGTAATGTTATGCATAGTCTGGGCACCCTGTGATACTCGGGAGGCCCAGGGGCCGTTGCCATCTTGATCTAATTATGATTGAGTTCAGTTTATATCTTAACAAAGGGCAAAGCGAAAACTCTGCTTTGCGATGCGAGAATCCCTAGCAGGAGCTGAAATTGTGAAACGTTATTAATGTCTAAGGTGGATGGTCTACAATTTTTTAGGCGTAGTTAAAGTATTATTTTATTAGGAGAATGAAATGATCATGTTCTGAGGAGTATACATAAAGCTGTCTTGTCGCAAAGTTTTTATAAACATACTCTATACAAGGGACCTAGATTGAACGAGTTTTAGAAATCTGAAATTGCGTAAAAAATCATAAAAAAGTAATAGCAACTAATACAGTCGAACCTCCATGTGCGACTACCTCTCGTAAGCGACCACCTCCCATAAGCGACCACCTATCCTAAAAACTAAAGCTTTCCCCGTCAAAGCCTTACAGTAGGAACATTTAGTAAACGACCACCTCCTTTAACAGCGACCGCGACCACTTTTTGGGCCTGGTGGTCGATGATTTTCTATTGTTTTTTTACCACTTGTAAGCGACCACTTGAGACTTTCTCTGATCTCTGTGTTCGCTGTGTGCGCTGTGCTACTTTGAAATTGCATGCAACTGAAATATCTTCCATGAAGTAGATGTGCCCGGACCTCTTCTCGGAAGAGGCCTCCTGTGGTTCGATTCTTATAAGCGACCGCCATGTCTTTGCATTTTGGGTGGTCTCTTACGGAAGGCTCGACTGTAATATATATCTTTTTAGGTGATATTTTTTGTAATAACAAATTGTTTTTAATAGTTTCTCGGATATTTTATCCATTTTAATACCGTTAGCTAGCACTTATCAAAGCTAAAAATAAAAGAGGATAACATGTCTTACTTTAAAATACCTTTTTAAATTAAGATATACGAAAGCTGAATAAGCTACTGATTCACAACCTTTGCATGCTAAACGTCTAACACCTGATCAGCAGCATTTTGTTTTTGATATATGCCACATTTCACGTTTCCTGCAGTTTCTCAAATACAACAAATCCATCCCACCTCTTTTATATCAACAACTTATTAGCAAATGCAGATTCATTTTTCAGTGCAATGATTTCTGAAAAAAAAAACATTTAAAGTTTCAATTCTGCATTTTCTGCAGTCCTTTAGAAACACAATTATAGCCAACGTGATAGAATTTGGTTTCAGAATAAATAACTAATATCCGGTATTACTTTTGTGGTCTTATCTTGAGTCTGCTATGTTATCACAAGCGGCCTCGACTCACAATAAGAGGAAATGGTGCGGTTCAATTTTTATTGACCTAGAGTCTGAAAACTCTGCTCAGGGTCGTCGAATTGCCAGTGGAGGTAATGAATGATTTTTTTTTCTGAAATCACCCAGAGCCCCTACCTTAAAAGTTAAATTGTCGGCCCCCAAAGTCATGTTCCGTGTCCGTTCCGTGAAATGTACGTGACATTTCTCCCCACCCTTTCCTTTTAGCGCAAGTTTGGACCACATATGATGAGTCAGAAATGTCCTCGATGGATATTCTGATAGTGAATGCATTTCACGAACGTGACATTTGTACCCGAAAATATTCAAAGCAATATTGATGGGGTTATGAACAGATAAATGCGATGTAACTCATCACTGCAGCTTAAACTACCCTCGGGTGACTTTCCTTTCATACCGGCTCTGAAGATCAAGACAACAAAGAACACGCTTACAAAATGGCGCGACTTTTGCTGTTCCTGTTTTTTGTTGCATTCATGGGTTTCACAGCTCAAGCAATGCTCTTTGGAAAGGTAGGAAAAATTCAACTAGATAGCTCAAATACTTTTAAAATGGAACAATGAAGGTTGACATAGATTAACCCGAATTTCTGGTGATTTCCAAACTGTTCTTTACGACCAAAAAAAAAACAAAAAGTGCGCCGCCTTTATTAAATAATTGCAGGGGTCAAGTCTATGACATGTAGTGAATCTGCTGAATAAATTTAAACCAGTATGGTTCAGATACTCTCTCACTAATTTCTTAATTTCTTTTAGTTACATGGAGCCTTGCCAGACCCTGGGCAAAGGATTGATTCCAGAAACGCTATTCTGCGCAAACTTTTTGGAAAAGTTTAGCACTGAAAAGCTGTCAAAAAGCATTTTTGTATATTCATTGACAAATAACCAATTAAAACAGTGGTCAGCAAATTTTTTTATTTCTAAAATCATTATTTTAAAGGCGAAGATATGAACAAGTATGAAGCAGAAGCCTTTAACTGGGAAGACGAATATGCCCCGGATTTCATGCCTGAGGAAGGTAACTATAATGTGTTGGTGCGGTATGCGATGAAACTTGGTACATTGTTGTAACAATTCAAGAAGATGATGAAAACGTAGTAAAATTTTTTTACAGCACAATGCTGACAAATGTTGCTATTTAGGGGTCTTTAGCAATACCCATGCGCAAAAGTAGACAAAAAGGCTGATTTTTCCCCAAAATGGCTGTGATAGAATTTGACGTTAGTCTTTTGTTTATGCACCTCCTACCAGAAAACTCTTGAATAGCTTCCCTTTAAAGATCAAAAAAAGCTATTCACTACTAGAATAATTTATTCATTGATTTTCACAATTTAATAAAATAACTTATGTTTCAATTATTCTTTTGCAGGTACCAAGAACAAGAGACTCCCTCCAAGAGGTTAAAGCGACAGGCGACATTACCTGCTTTACCAGCAATATAAGCATTAGCTGTTGTAGAATAAACTCGAATTTTTTTCATACTGCACTCAACTGTGAGTATTGAAATTTCTCGCCCCTTCTGCAGCCAGCCCCCTGTGCATTTATTTGCCAGTAAAGCATCGGCTTTATTATCAGTCTCTGAACAATAAAATCAATCTGGTAAGCTACAATAGCAAAACCTGTAAAATCAGTCAGTTACATGTAAGATACAATGATAATGATAATGCCAATGATTAAACGCTTAGACATGAAAACGACTGCCGTGTGTGTCTTATTTTATAATATTTTTAAATGATGATATATGAAATTCTCAAGTTTAACTGAATAAGCCTGAATAGGTACGTTCACATGGCCTTATATGCATGCTAGACGTCGAACACTTGATTAGCAACATTTTGTTTTTAATATCGGCCTCATTTCATGTTTCCAGTTTCTCAAATACAACAACTCTTTCCCACCCGTCTTTTAAATAAACAACTTAGGGCCTCTCATATGAGCCTAGTTGACCGGGCTGGCCCGGTTTCCGAGATCTCGTCTTACCACTAAATCCTTTGTAAAATTTTCGATGTGTTCATATGAGAGGGCGGGCTGGAAATTTTGCCATATGAACACTTCATCCCGGTTAGCGGGATGAACGGCGGAATGAATTCTGTGAATTCTGGCGGTCCGGATAGTATCGTCTTGCATTCTTCGGCCACATCATAAACATCCCATTTAACCGCAGTGATACAGCTTTAAGAGTTACCCAAGCTATCGTGATAGGCCCGAAAGTTAAAATTTTTGTGTTCGGCCATGTTTGCTTTGTTTCCCGAATTGGCGCCAGAATTCGTCCCTAGGGTCTTTGACCTTTTCTCATCTCGGAAACCGGGCTGAAATTTCTCATATGAACCCAAAGCGAAATTCATCCCGGTGGCCGGGCTCATGTGAAGAGGACCCTTATTGGCAAATCCTGATTCATTTTTTAGTGCATTAATTCAAAGTTTCACGTCCGTTTTTGTTTGCAGTCCTTTGAAAAAAAAAAAAAGATTAAAGGCCGTCGTGATAAAATTCGGTTTCAGAATTTATACTACTACATGAGAAATTTGTGCAATTTGATTGGCTTAGAGCAGTGGTATTTCAGCTTAATTTGAAATACCTTATTACATGGAATTTTCGCGACGATGTTTATTTCGCGACACAGTCAAATTTTGAGAGTTGAGCACCACAATTTAAATTTCATGGGCAATGTTATTTAACGTGTCCTTGAATTAAACGACTTTATCAAAGAAACAATAACATCAAAATCGCGAAACACAACAGCGGGACTTAACAAAGCTGTATTTGTTGGTTCGCGACACTTTAATTTTTTCGCGATTTTTTTTGTATCGAAAAATTAACGTGTCACGAAAAGTTCATGTAATAAGGTACCTGCATGTGAAAATTTAAAACCTTTTACGGGTAGTAGTATAAACAATTTTAAAATAGCATGATTTGTATGTGATATTTGGCATTTAAACACCACTCGTTTTATTTCAAACTTGTCTCAAATTTCACTCGCCTAACGGCTCGTGAAATTACGTGTATCACTCGTGGTATTTATGCCAAATATAACTAAAAATCATACTTTTACCTATACAAATAACTAATATTCAGCATACTTTTGTGATCTTATCTTCTTTCTCCTATGTTATCACAGGCGGCTAAAACTCACAATAGGAGGCTGAACGGTGTGGTATTCATTTTCGTTGACGCAGAATCTGAAAACTCTGCTCCGGATCGAATTGGAGGTAATGAATATTATCTTTTTCTGAAATCACCCAGAGCCCTACCTTAAAAGCTAAATTGTCGGCCCCCAAAGTCACGTTCCCTGTCCGCTCTGTGGAATGTACGTGACATTTCTCCCCACCCTTTCCTTTTAGCGTAAGTTTGGACCACATATGATGAGTCAAACATGTCCTCGATGGATATTCTGATAGTGAATGCATTTCACGAACGTGACATTTGTACCCGAAAATATTTAAAGCAATATTGATGGGGTTATAAACAATAAATGTGATGTAACTTATCACAGCAGCTTAAACTACTCTCGTAGTTTAGTTAAGGGTGACTTCCCTTTCATACCAGCGCTGAAAGTCAACACAACAAAGAGTACGCTTACAAAATGGCTCGACTTTTGTTGTTGCTGTTTTTTGTTGCATTGATGGGTTTCACAGCTCAAGCAGTACTCTTTGGAAAGGTAGGAAAAATTCAAATATCTTACGAACTACCTTAAATTAGATAGCTCAAAGACTTTTAGAATGAAACAATGAAGGTTGACATAGATTAACAGAATTTCTGGCGATTTCCAAACTGTTCCTTACGATCAAAAGAAAACAAAAAGTGCGCAGCCTTTATTAAATAATTGCAGGGGTCAAGTCTATGACATGTAGTGAATCTACAGCTGAATAAATTTAAACTAGTATGGTTCAGATACTCTCTCACTAATTTCTTAATTTCTTTTAGTTACTTGGAACCTACATGATACCCTAAAAATTCGAGATTAATAATGTTTATGTTAGATTAACGTTTTGAATGTTTGCACTCTACAGCGTTCCTTGCCAGACCCTGGGCAAAGGATTGATTCCAGAAACGCTATTCTGTGCAAACTTTTTGGAAAAGGTTAGCACTGAAAAGCTTTCAATAAGTAGTTTTGTATATTGACAGACAACCAATTAAAACAGTGGTCAGCAAATTTTTTTATTTTTAAAATCATTATTTTAAAGGCGAAGATATGAACAAGTATGAAGCACGAGCCTTTAACTGGGAAGAGGAATATGTCCCTGATTTCATGCCTGAGGAAGGTAACTATAATGTGTTGGTGCGGTATGCGATGAAACTTGGTACACTGTTGCAACAATTCAAGAAGATGATAAAAACGTAGTAAAATGTTTTTACGGCGCAATGCTGACAAATGTTGCTATTTAGGGGTCTTTAGCAACACCCATGCGCAAAAGTAGACAAAAAGGCTGATTTTTCCCCAAAATGGCTGTGATAGAATTTGACGTTAGTCTTTTGTTTATGCACCTTCCTACCAGAAAACTCGTGAATAGCTTCCCTTTAAAGATCAAAAAAAGCTATTCACTACTAGAATAATTTATTCATTGATTTTCACAATTTAATAAAATAACTTATGTTTCAATTATTCTTTTGCAGGTACCAAGAACAAGAGACTCCCTCCAAGAGGTTCAAAGCGACAGGCGACATTAGCTGCTTTAACAGCAATATAAGCATTAGCTGTTGTAGAATAAACTCGGATTTTTTTCATACTGCATTCAACTGTGAGTATTGAAATTTCTCGCCCCTTCTGCAGACAGCCTTCTGTGCGTTTATTTGCCAGTAAAGCACCGACTTTATAATCAGTCTCTGAACAATAAAACCAATCTGGTAAGCTACAATAGCAAAAACTGTAAAATCAGTCAGTTACATGTAAGCTACAATAATAATAATAATGGCAATGATTAAACGCTTAGAAATGAAAACGACTGCCGTGTATGTCTTATTTTATAATATTTTTAAATGATGATATATAAAATTCTCAAGTTTAACTGAATAAGCCTGAATAAGTACGTTCACGTGGCCTTATATGCATGCTAAACGTCGAACACTTATTTAGCAACATTTTGTTTTTAATATCGGCCACATTTCATGTTTCCAGTTTCTCAAACTGACAACAACTCTTTCCCACCGGTCTTTTAAATAAACAACTTAGGGCCTCTCATATAAGCCCGGTTGACCGGGCTGGCCTGGTTTCCGAGATCTCGCCTTACCTCTAATTCCTTTGTAAAATTTTCGACTGATGTGTTCATATGAGAGGGCGGGCTGGCTCGGTTCCCGAGATCTCGGTAAGCGGGTTGGAAATTTTGCTATATGAACACTTCATCCCGGGTACCGGGATGAACGGCGGAATGAATTCTGGCGGTCCGGATAGCATCTTCTTGCATTGCCACATCAAAAGTATCCCATTTAACCGCAGTGATACAGCTTTAAGAGTTACCAAAGCTATCATGATAGGCCCGAAAGTTAAAATCTTTGTGTTCGGCCATGTTTGCTTTGTTTCCCGAATTTGGCGCCAGAATTCGTCCCCAGGATTTTTGACCTTTTCTCATCTCGGAAACCGGGCTGAAATTTCTCATATGAACCCAAAGCGAAATTCATCCCGGTAATCGGACCAGCCGGCCGCGGTCAACCGGGTTCACGTGAAGAGGACTCTTATTGGCAAATCCCGATTCATTTTTTAATGCATTAATTCAAAATTTCCTCTGCATTGTTTTGCAGTCCTTTAAAAAAAAAATTAATGGCCGTCGTGATAGAATTTGGTTTATGAATTTATACTACTGCATGAGAAATTTGTGCAATTTGATTGGCTTAGGGCAGTGGTATTTCAGCTTAATTTGAAATACCTTATTACATGAAATTTTCGCGACATGTTTATTTCGCGATTTTGACTTACACATATTTCGCGATTTGAGCACACCAATTTAAATTTCATGGGCAATCAGTTATTTTTAAAATATTTCCTTGAATTAAACGACTTTATCAAAGAAACAATAACATCAAAATCGCAAAACACGACAGCAAGACTTAATGTCAAATGTAGAACAAAGCAGTTTTCACAACGTCCACAAGCAGTTCATTCTTGTTAGTGAACTTTTTGAGTCAATTGACCATTCTTGAGGTGAGTAACTTAAATAATTCACTTCAACAATTTTCGCGTCATGTTATGTTCGCGACACTTTAATTTTTTCGCGATTTTTTTTTTGTATCGAAAAATTAACGTGTTGCGAAAATTTCATGTAATAAGGTACCTACATGTGAAAATTTAAAACCTTCTACGGGTAGTAGTATAAACAATTTTAAAATAGCATGATTTGTTCGTGATATTTGGCATAAATACCACTCGTGATATTTCAAAATTGTCTCAAATTTCACTCGCCTAACGGCTCGTGAAATTTTCAGATATCACTCGTGGTATTTATGCCAAATATCACTAAGAATCATTCTATTACCTATACAAATAACTAATATTCAGCATACTTTTGTGATCTTATCTTCTTTCTGTTATGTTATCACAGGCGGCTAAAACTCACAATAGCAGGAAACGGTGTGGTATTCATTTTCGTTGACGTAGAATCTGAAAACTCTGCTCCGGATCGAATTGGAGGTAATGAATATTTTTTTTTCTGAAATCACCCAGAGCCCTACCTTACATTCTACCTTACAAGTTAAGTCGTCGGCCCCCAAAGTCACGTTCCGTGTCCCTCCGTAGAATATGCGTGACATTTCTCCCCACCCTTTCCTTTTAGCGCAAGTTTGGACCACATTTGATGAGTCAGACATGTCCTTGATGGATATTCTGTTACTGAATGCATTTCAGGAACTTTATATTTGTACCTGAAGATATTCAAAACAATATTGATTGGCCTATGAACAAATAAGTGTGATGTAACGCTTCATTTCAGTTTAAACGGCTCTCGAGTGACTTTCCTTTCATACAGGCTCTGAAGATCAAGACCGGGGGGGGGGGGGGGGCACTTGGGTATTTTTTGGGTGGGTATGTGCCGCCCGGAACTCCAAATTGGCACCCCGTTCTAAAAAAAATTTCCCCTAAAATTGATACCCCGTTCTAGAAATGGGCCAATTTTTTATACCCCGTTCTAGAATTCGCCTTAAAACTGATACCCCGTTCTGGAAATGGGCCAATTTTTTATACTCCGTTCTAGGCTGCAACAAGAGTACAACAGTTTGCTTGTTAACGCATTGAAGCGTATTTTCAAAAGCAATCTGTCCTTGAATACTTTCAAATGGCTGCTTACAAAAGTGGAGTTTTTATGGGTTCGAAATATTATACCCCGTTCTAGAAAACGCCTCTGAAATGGATACCCCGTTCCAAATCAGGAGCTTCAAAATCACGACCCCTTTGGACGGCACATACCCGTATAGGTAATGTATGGGAGTACCCCCCCCCCCGGGGATCAAGACAACAAAGAACACGCTTACAAAATGGCTCGACTTTTGTTGTTCCTGTTTATTGTTGCATTCATGGGTTTCACAGCTGAAGCAATCCTCTTTGGAAAGGTAAGTTAAAACTCAAATATCTTACAAACTGCCTAAACTAGATAGCTCAAATATTTTTAAAATGAAAAAAAAGAAGGTTGACATAGATTAACAGAATTTCTGGCGATTTCCAAACTGTTCCTTACGACCAAAAGGAAACAAAAAGTGCGCAGCCTGTATTAAATAATTGCAGGGGTCAAGTCTATGACATGCAATGAATCTGGTAAATAAATTTAAACCAGCTGGATGGTTCAGATACTCTCTCACTAATTTCTTTTAGTGACATGGAGCCTGCATGATACCCTAAAAATTCGATATTGATAATGTTTAAGTTATAGATTAACGTTTTGAATTTTTGCACTTTAAAGCGTTCCTCGCCAGACCCTTGGCAAAGCAGAGTTGATGCCAGAAACGCTATTCTGCGCAAACTTTTTGGAAAAGGTTAGTACTGAAAAGCTCTCAAAAAGCAGTTTTAGATATTGACAGATAACCAATTAAAACAGTGGCAGCCATTTTTTTTTAA
Organism: Porites lutea; assembly: GCF_958299795.1. Classification (NCBI taxonomy): domain Eukaryota; kingdom Metazoa; phylum Cnidaria; class Anthozoa; order Scleractinia; family Poritidae; genus Porites; species Porites lutea. The sequence goes on from NC_133213.1 coordinate 6,180,216, forward strand.
TTTCTAAAATCATTATTTTAAAGGCGAAGATATGAACAAGTATGAAGCAGAAGCCTTTAACTGGGAAGACGAATATGCCCCGGATTTCATGTCTGAGGAAGGTAACTATAATTTGTTGGTGCGGTGTGCGATGAAACTTGGTACACTGTTGTAAAAATTCAAGATGATAAAAACGTAGTAAAACGTGTGGGGGGTTGCCGCATCTTTTTTACGGCACAATGCTGACAAATGTTGCTATTTAGGGGTCTTTAGTAATACCCACGCGCAAAAGGGGACAAAAGGCTGATTTTTCCCTAAAACGCCTGTGATAGAATTTGACTTTGTTCTATTGTTTATCCACCACGTACCAAAAAACTCTTGAATAGCTTCCCTATAAAGTTAAAAAAACCTACTATTCACGACTATAATAATTTATTCATTTATTTTCATAATTAAAATATAAAAACAAATAAATAAAATAAGTCATAAGTTCTTTTGCAGGTACCAAGAAGAAAAGGGCCTTCCGTCACTGATCAAATGTAACCGATACCCATGCCTCCAAGGATGAAACGGTTGCAGGTCATTTTTCATCTGCCTCCTTGAAGAAGAGCAGACGTTTGGCTTCATAAACATAGACTAAAACATAATCCTATTAATATTCAAACTCGATGTTCTGTGTGAGAATCCTTAAAGGTGTTTTAAAATCACCTCCAGAGAAAAACGAAATTCCATCCCTTACTTCTTTCCCCTTCTGTGACCGCTCAAACGTCAGTTCTGCATGCAGAACAATCAGTTTGAATATTTAAGGTTAGGAGAGACTTAATGTTCGTGTTTTACCAGCAATATAGGCATTTGCCAGTTGTAGAATATTATACCCGGGTTTTTAAATGTTCAATACGAAAAAGAAGTAATGAACAAAAGTGCCGTCTTTTGATATTAGTTCAGTCTCCAAACGTTTCGGGCCTGACTCTTCATCAGTGATTAACTACGTTAGAATCGTTGCAAGGTTTGCTACCGTTTATCGGTAGCCTGCGTAGCAGGCTATTGGAGCTAATACAGGGTTGCCACTCAACAGAAAGTTAAAAATTCCCTGGCTTTTCCCTGACCTTTAAACAATTTCCACTGACCTTTTATTAATGAGAAACAATCGGTGTTTACATTTGCTTTAGTTTTTTTTTGCAGGCCATCGACATTTTTCTCCTCATTTTCAAACTTTTTCCGCTTTTCGCGGAAAGAGGAAGAAGGAATTTGGAAGAAAACATTCACAACGAAAACCACTGACCACAACCACTACATAAGTCAGGCGTAGAGTGTCAAATTGATCGTTTTGCTTGCTTTGCAGCATACTTTTCATCTTTTCCGAAAGAAAATGCATTTCAAAGTCTTGAAGAAAATTTATGAACTATAAACCGGAAAACAGAATTCCCTTACTTTTAACTGACTTCGACAATATCAAAGATTTTCCCTGACTTCTTAAAAAATTTCCTGACTTTTCCCTTACCTTGAAAAATTTTCGTTTTTCCCTGACTTTTCCCTGACCGTGGCAACCCCGTAATAGGCGTAAGGAAGAAAGGGGTGCGCGAGGGGGGATCCCAGTAACTTTTCTGCCTGAGGGCAAAATGTGCCGTCAACAGATACTTAATAGTATCACTTTTAAAAACTATAAGAGCGACAGTCTGGAAAGCCAAAGACAGCCTTTCGGACACAGTTGTAGCCAGGAGTTTCAAGAAACGGGTCCCAAAGTATCTTGGTGTTAAAGCCAATTCCAATGATATGAGCTATATTAAGATACTTAATTGTTTTATAACAGCTGTACATAGTCAGCATTCCCTTAAGCACGGCGCTAACTAACAACACAAAAACATACTTGCGTTAAAACCGAAACTTGAGTTAACCATCAGGTGCCACGCGCAGGCGCAAAAGCAGAAGAAATTATGTTTAAAAAACGTGGCTATTAATTAATTTTGGCGCCAATTTTTTGCGGGAAAAGTCGGGTTCCGTAAAAACTGCCATTTTTTCTTGCTTTTGCGCATTTGATTACACTGTATGTCGCGCACATTCTCACTCTGAAAGAAATCGATGTAGGAAATACATGTACGTGGATTACAACATGAGAACGTCCGATCAAGTTTCAAATTGATATCTGTGAAAATGTCTCAACAAAAAAAACCGGCCAATATGGTTTGCGATGGTAGCGTTGTTTACTCGAAAAGCATCGAAAAATCTTTGCGATATATACTTTAGCTCTAAAAGTGCAATTGTTTAAGAACACTGCTTATCAAACTTTTTTTTATCTACGATTAAACAAGTTTACCAACTCTTGTGACCCCTGTCCAAAAGCCTCAAAACTGGTTTTCAATCTTGCAAGCTGACCTTCCTTGAAATGCAGTTTACCTCGACGAAGGATTTCTTGCTCTACAGCATCAAATAGATGTCGCGTTTTGTATCCCATTTCGGCAAATGGCCAGAGTACATTACACATTTCTGCAGCCTTGAGGGAGGAAACATTGAGCGTCAAAATCGCATCTTCTAAGTACTCAAACAACTCTCTGCTCCCTTCCTTGGCATGAGCAAAACCAGTCAGGAGCCTCTGTATATCGAGATATTTAAGGGCAGAGGGATCACGGCTTAAAACGTCTTTTTCAATTTTCCTATAGATGTTCTCATTTGTGATTCCAAGTTTTCCAAAGCTCCACGCACACGTGCACAGATCCTTGTTGCTAACACTCTCCAAGTCCACGGACGAGAACTCCTCAACGATTTTCTCATAAAGTTCAGCATAGTCTTTTTCCGCAACAGCAAATGACCACAAAATTTGAGGAAGATACTTTCGAAAGGCGCTTAAATCACGAAGCATGAGTTCCTTTTTTATGAGGTCAAATACGTTTGCATTGTGCTTCCCCGACTTCGCAAAACACCAAAGAATGTTTGAAAGTAAAAAAGGCAAAAACCGCCTCATGCCATGATTGACAAATTCTTGGTCCATATGACTAAAAACTTGGTCATGAAGCCTGTCTGATTTTTTGTGGGCAAATGTCCAAAGTATCAAAAAAACATCAGTGTTACTGAGGCTTTCGATTCCCATCTTGATCACCTTCTGCTCTGTGTGAGAAAACAGTTCATCAGCCTTAACACCTTTCTTGGCAAATAATGAAACCAGCTGGAAAAGTTCAAAAGGCTTAAATGTCTCTATGCCCCTGAAGTAAACGTCCTTGCAATAAAGTTCAAACAAGTTAAGAGAACCATTTCCTGTTTGAGAAAAAGACCTTAGACTTCCAACCAGGCCTTGATTCTCAAAACTTGAGATCTTTATTTTGTTAGAAACAATTGCCCTTTCTAATTCAGCAAAAACCTTGCTTTTTCTCATAACGAGAGAAGCGAGTCCAGACAAAATCTTATTTATGTCCTTGGTACTGAAGAGAGTAATGTCCCTGAAAAGAATCTCTTGGTCGCAAATTTGTACCAGGGAGTGGTTTTCAAACCCAACAGCAACTGGACCAATTTTGCCTAAAGACCATATAACACTTGCTAGATCACTGTTACTAGATTCGGAAATATGCACCGAAATGTTATCGAGCAAGTCCAAAAACACACTTTCATTTCCTTGCGATTCTTTATCAATTTCTGCTTTTAGGGCAAACCTCTGTGCACCATCCCTCTGTACAATATATGCAATACAGCGCAGGACTGCAATTCTACTTGCTTGAATCATGATATCGCCTGCATCTTTGTAAGTATTGTAAGCTTGAAGCAGCTCCAAGGCCTTCTCCATTGAAAGGATCTCACTCAATATTGTCTCTTGTCTGCTACCAGTGGCATTAGCTTCTGTCGCTTGTGCCGAGACAATACCATCTTGACTAGCAGTGTCACTTGAAAAATGTCTCGGAACTCGTGAGGAAGTTATAGACTGAAATACATACGCCCTGCCAAGATGACACGGGATCAAGTGTTGTCTTCTGATGACGTAAGGTGATACGCTTCTTACAAGACGTGCGAAACTCCCCCTATACATGAGCGAAAACCTATCACACCTAGAAAGATATAATATCAGGATGTTACTACACTCACTCCCTAAGGGTGCTAAACGTCAAAATTCAAATAAGATGCTTAAAAGTTCTAACAGGCTTTTTCAAAGGTAACACACCATTCCCATAATTAACACACACCGTGAGCAGAAATGATTAAACTGATAAACTAGAAAGTAAATTATGTAAGCATAAGGAGCTGGGGGGTGTGTGTGTGTGTGGGGGGGGGGGGGGGGGAATTCCTTACAAATCATGTCTTTCTGATAACCCTTACCTCGACCTTGATTATTCAGGTTTTCACAAAAACCTCATCCAATAATTGTTAATTAACGAGTATAATCATGCTGGGGTTTTCCCCGGCAGTACAAAATGTATGTTGCTGAATCCCTATGTGGAGAGGGACAATGTTAAGCAAAGTTCTTTTTCTAAGAAAACAATGTGATGACATTATTAGGGATAAACCTACACAGCTCCAGACTAAATTTGGATGTGTTACCATGAGAGCACTTATCATGCTTCTACAACAAAAGTATAGACCTGATGACCTGTAAATGTCAGGTGTGATATTAAACAATTCCTCTGGATGTGGTTTTCAGTTTGTGATATCCTGAATAATCAAAGTGAAGGTAACTGTTACCCCAAAACTGACATTACCAAAACCTTGATTATTCCAGATATCACAAAAACTGAACTTATAATTGTTTTATCATACATTGTTTTGAAGAAAGTAACACACAAAACACACCATCGCACAGAACATAGTCTAGCATTGCTGTTGGAAATCCTGCATTGCGTTCACAACCTACAGCTTTGTCAGTTATCTGGTAGCAGATAGAGGACACTAACTACAAATGTTTAACAGTAACAGCAGAGAAGATGTTAAAGAGCTCTTAAGATGATGTAAAAGGGAACCTCTGCTGTTGTAACAAACTGATACAAAATTAATGGAAAATTCGTCCAAATTCCAATATTGTTTAAAATAGCAATAACAGCAACCCCATAAAACACAACATGCACAAAAAAAAGGTAGGCAGCAAATGTAATTTTTTAAAGCACCAAGGCTGTATTTGAAATGCTGTCTAGGTGAAATACAATCTACATGCAGGTGATATTTATGTCCAACCCCCTTGACTAAAAATTGTTTTTTGCAGGTGACGAAAAAAGCACTGGCAATCATATATACAAGTAGTTAAATACCTTTGTCACAAATATAGAGTTAGGGTATGTGCTCTACATACAGGGCTTTCATTAGAGGCGACGTGGCAGGGAATTTGCCGGGGTGAGTCCATTTACTTTGTATGTTAGCAATGCAACCATATCAGGTGTGAAACAGATCTTTCAGTGGTCACCTAATTATAAGTTTCAGGTTCAGATTTTCTCTATTTTGACACATGTCAACAAAAAAATTACCATATTCCAACTGAATGAAAATGTAGAGGTTTGGGTATGTATTATTTTTTTGTTGGTTTTGATATCTGTCTAATATAAAAGTGACTGACAAAAAATTCCCTCTGTCTGGCAAATGGTAGAAATGAAAGTCTTTCTTGTTGTCACAAAAGAAAATAATATTCTGTGCTCAAATTAGCACTTTGTTATGCCTGTTTTCCGCTTCAATTGATTATCACAGTTGGTACAGTCATTTTGCCCAGGATGTTTGCTTTGACAGGATACCTGTATTACTTATCTATTTCCAATGGCAATGCTTGTCTAAATCACATTCCAGGTACAGGGCCTTGGGCAGGCTATTTAGCAATTATTCCTCGAGCCCGAATGGGCCCTGAGTCAATAGCCCATGAGGCTGAAGGCCGAATGGGCTATTGACTCAGAGGACATGAGGCCAAGAATAAAAATATTTTGCTAGTTAAAGCTAGACTTTCATCCTTTTTTGCCGCCAAAAAGCCCACGCTTTTTGCTACTAGGAGGCTATAACATATAGCCTAGTAGTAGCTCAACCAATCAGAATGCAGCATTGATAATAGACCACTAGTTGGATTTTACTAAAGTGCAATATACTTTCAATACATTATAAAGGTGAATCACAATTCTGCAGTCATGGCACATCTAGTAAAATTACATTAGGCTTTACCACAAGGAATTATACTAAAAATAATACATCTGTGTCTGCTCTACTATGGACCCATATTTACATTTCCCAACCAGCCTTCTGGAATTGCAGCTGTGTGTAGTTTATATTCCTTTAGTATGTTGAGCAAAGAAAGAAGGAGAAAAGAAAGAGCAAGACTAGTATCAGGTTTGTGCCTTGTAAAGAATAAGTTGGCACCATAAGAATAGACTTTATTTCTAAATTGGTCAGCATGCAGACCTATTACATATACAAATCTGCTTCCCCCACCATTATTTTGCAACCTTTCTGAAGAAAAAATGATAAACGCCAGGCCCCAGTTGTTCAAAAGGTGTATAGCGCTATCCACCGGATAAATCACTTTCCAGTGGATAACGCAATTGATTTCCGTAATACTTATCCACTGGATAGTGATTTATCCGATGGATAGCGCTATACAACTTTTGAACAACTGGGACCAGACAGATACCCAGGAGTGACGGAAAAGGGGCACCGTTAAAATTAATTGACCAAGCCATTAACAAATGGTGCTCCTCCTAATCAGTCAGTGTCATAGTCAATTTGTAGATTTGTAGATTTGATAAGTCATAGAACTGTCTATCAGCCCTTTTGTCTTATACATGTATGTATCTCCCATGTTATTTAATACAAATATTATGATTTGTAACAATATCTCAACTGAGTGACTGTGTTCATGGGTATAAAGTGAAGGTGTAAATTTGACTCCCTGTTCCAAAATAAATGAATAAATAATAAATTAATAACTAAGCCTCAAGGGGCCAGTGCAGAAAACCATACCTTGTAAACTCTTGCATAATTATGGTAAAAAAAAAATGGTCACATGCCTGCAGTATGTAGCAGCAAAGGTTTGAGTTAACATTGATGAGACGCCAATTGATCACAGTATACATGCATACTACGGCTACTGTATGCTACTATGGCTTTACATGCAGTTTTTAGAGCCATTCTGAAACTATTGCCATGTCAATCTTACTGTAGTGAGAGCAATATTTTAATGACTTGCAACTCTTGCTAAAAGAAAGGAAAGTTCTTTTTTTTTTTACTTTTTGTGCTGAAAAGTAATAGTCAATTCAGACCATGTGATGTTCGAATTTTGCAGCACAACTTTTTAGCAGGGGGGGCTGGCAATGGCCTTTGATCTTGCCGCTTTTCGGCTTTCCATGATCGCCCCAGTTAAGAAATCTGTCAATCATTCGAGAACCGTAGCGAGCATGCGCGAAACAGGCTGGGAACAACATCAAGAAGTTCGTCTTTGCAGCGAGTTGACAGTGTGAAGTGAATTTGCTTTTAGTCCTGTTGGTCATTGCTTTCTTTGCTGTAACCGATTTTTTCCGCAGTAGTGGGGAGCTTACGTTTTCCTTTCTTCTGGTCTTGGGTTTGTCATTACATGCGGTTTACTACGCTAAGAACGAGACCAGTGAACGGCCATTGTACATTTTCCTCGATGCCCGACCTTTTGGCTCTGCTACAGGCTTTCAAGCTGTGTTTCTGTTTAGAAGACCCACAAGACTAGAAGAAGGGCCAACCCTCCAGTGCGTATGTAGAAGAGTTTATATTTTTAAGTGAAAGGCCGAAAATTAATCCTTCGTGATATTAAAAAAAGCGCGGTGGCCGTGGTGTCAGAGTAATGTCTACAGTTTCATTTCTTCATCCTTGATTGTGAACTTATCCTTGTGGATGATTGAGTGGCATATGGTTAAATCTCGTAGTTCATATATTTTGTTATGTACTAGAAGCTAAATAAATTTTGCCAAGAGATCATTCACTCTTGATATGCTTAAGTTCTTTATATCTTCGTGTGATTTAATTTAAACTTTACCGTAGTTTCTAAGCAATGAATATAGGCAAATCAAAGGGTAATTTTTGTGTGTGTTTGGAATTCTCTTTTCATGACAGCAGTTACTACACTGTCTTCTGTTTGAGTCCAACAAAGAGGGACAAATTACTACACTACCCACTGGAACAAGAGTATAGTTTAAAAAAGATAAGCAAAGGTCAGAAAATAAATGTTCAAGTTTGCATTTTTTGACAAGGACTACATCTGGCTAAATATGCTTCAAAGGGAATTTATAAAATTAAAGAAATAATGATGGCCTTTCCTTTGGCCACTGTGATCAGTTTTTGCCATATATTTGCATGTAATGTTTTACACCTTTGGACATCAACCTGCCAGGTTAGTTTGTGTCTGTGTAAATTAATGTAGTTTACTGTTATTGAAATCAAAGTAAACCCTCTCAACTTAAAAATTTCCTTGTACTAGTGGATATTGAAAACACCATAGAATGCCTTGGAAAAAAATGTAAAATGATTATTAAGATAATATTATTTGCAGTCAACAATAACAGTTAGAAACTTGTGGTGAGGCTGGCAAAAACATTTTTCAGAGACCATAAACCTTCACTTACTTTGCTATTACAACAAGAGGTAAAAGGGACTTAAATTGGAGATCACCTACGTGGGCTTACACTGAAAGAGAGTATGGGTAGTAGGACACATTGTGCATTTCCCTACCGTTTTTAAGCCAAGAGACCTTATTTTATAATCCTGATTCATTTCCTTTAGCATACAGAAATAAGGTAGCTTTTAAACTTAGAAACATGGCAAAACTTGGGGGGGGGGGGAAATGGTGGTACCAATAGACTGTACTCTATAGACCGCTTTTTCTTCAACCTTCACAACCCAAACATTAACACCTTATTGAAAAAAAAGCTGAAATGGTCACCACCCTGAATCAGTAGCCTGTGTACAGACGTCCCCTCCCCCTCAGGAAAAAATCAGGAGAGGAGACGATTTTTTCCTGAGGGAGGAGGGGACGTCTGTACACAGGCTATAAATCAGCAGCAAATAAGCCAAATAAGCCAAGGGTAGTATTGTGGAAAGAACTGCTGAGAGGATAGGGCTCAAGGCCGACAATAACTTCTTTTGATGGTTGATAAACAAATCAATTTTACCTTGTATAATTTAGTTGTAAATCAGATTCATAACTTACACAAACAATAAACTTAAGTTATACATTTTTCAAGCCTCTTCTGATTCTCTTTATAAACTTTGAAAAACATTCAGTTTTCTTTTTTCTGTTTCTTGTACTTCAGTCCTTTGAGGGATTTTCTCACCGCATACTCTTTCCTGATGTACTCACTCTTATTAGCAACTGAATTAGCCTCTTGTTCTTATACTAAACCACTATAATCATTTCAAGTATAATTCATGACTAAATGGTAATTTTTGTACCAACAATTTGAAGGAAATACTTGAAACCGAAGTCACTATAAAATACAAAACTACTAAATACGGTATTGCTGTTGGAAATTTATTGATTATCTTGAAGGTTCAGTAAACCCCTCCCAGCTTTCTGATATTAAAAATAGCTTATACTGACTGACCCAGTATATGTGAAGAAAAGTGATTGGAACATTTACCCTGGTTTTTACTAAATTGGTCCTGTATTCTGTATTTAAGCCCATAAATATTTGTTGTGCCTCCCGGTGTACACAAACAAACTTACGAACAGCGAAGTAGAAAATCAGTGGTTTAATGAACATTAATTCACATATGACTGTTGCAAGACTCATACCAATATATTGTGCTTGTAGCATATGTTTAAGATAAGGAAAAGAGTCTTAATACCACTGTAAGTGGAAAAATATAAGAGATGGAGCAAGATGGTCGCCCGAAGATTCACGAAGCTTAAAGAAAATAACTGAACTTGCCGAGATCCCGAATCACGATAAGTGAAGTCACCCATGAACTGTTCATACATCACGCCTCCTGATGTCCAAAAGGTCCATTAAAAAAGGTCATAGAAACCTTTCCTTGATATTTGTACGCGGGAAAACTTAAAACCGAGCAAAAACTCATCGTCCTTCCATGTCTCCATCGTCCGCCATATTTGTTTTCAAGGAAAATTTGTACTCAGTCTCACTCGGCCGAATTTCTTAACTGGGGCGATCATGTAAACTCGGTTCCAGACCTCGCTGCCAGCCCCCCCTGCTTTTTAGCATCTCATTTCTTGTTAGCTTTTTTATCCCTTTAATCAAGATAGATTAGTTAATGTTTAGATCGATAATTTAATTTTTGTAACGTACATAGGCAATTCAGTTTTTGAACTGCAATGTATTAATGAATTAATAAACTTCAACTTTCAAACTTAAACTTAAAACTTCTCTAGGGAATTTGCCTTATGTCTTGTCACATTATCCACATTTGAAAGAAACAGTTCTCTCTATTATTGGCAGTCTTTTTCACATAATATTATCACCAACTGACGATTACATCTAAGATTTACAGTGTATCTGTGAATCAGATCAGATCCTGACACGTTAAGTTCAATAGCAATTATGAGTGTTTTCTTATTGAAGATGATGTGAACTGCAGAAATACAAATTTTAAATGAAGATACGATTGTCGCAGTGGTAATTGCAATTTAGGCAATTGTGAGTTGAAGTCCCGCATTTTTTTCGGGTTAATTTGCAATTGCTTAAATTGCAATTACCACTATGACAATCCTATCTTCATTTAAAATTTGTTTTCTTATTCTTGTCTAAAGTTTCAGTGCTTGCACATTCCATAACCGTTGCTGTGATAGGATAATTGTGTCCAACACAAACTGCCATCAGTTTTGTCATACATTTTCCTTGTAAGATAGTTCAGACAAGAAACCAAAACCAGTGCTCAGCATTTGCTGTCATCAAAAATGAAATTCACAGCAACAAGAAGCCAAGAGCATTAACCAAACTTTGCCCTACTCGCCTATTTGTATTGCCTACTGTATTTCCTGGCATTAGATTGGTTCAGACCAGCTCTCCCATCTTTCTTAAACTTGACAATTTACCTATTTTTATTTCTAAAACTATCCAAATTAATCCTTAATGGACAGTTGATGAAAATTAAAGGATAATAGCATTGCTAACAATATTGCATTAACCACTATATATATAATTAATGCAAAAACCCAATTGTAGGGAATAAATAGGTGTGCAAATGCCCCTTCCTCAGGTAAAATCACCATTGTCTGGTTAGTGTCCATTAAAGGCAATAATACTTCAATAGAACACAGAGTTCTGAGATACTGAATCTTAATAATATTGTATTTTAGTTTTCTTTCTCTAAAGTAACAGAAAACAAGAAATTCATAAATGACAAATTCCCCACCCTCAGGCAGACCTTTGATAACAAATGCCCCACCCAGGGTCGGCCAGGGTTTTTGCGTATACAGTATACAGGGGCTTTTTAAATTGGGTATATAGTATACTGCAGCTTAAATACGGGTATTCGGTATATCACTTTCTTTAAATTTCAGGTATAAAGTATACCTGGGTATAATTTTGGGTATATTTGAATGAATTTTGGGTATTTTTGGGTATTTTGGCAAATTTTTTCCGGGTATACTGGTATACCACTCCCCCCCCCCCCCTCCACCCCCCCTGGCTGACCCTGCTTACCGGTGAAACACAGCACTTTACAAATAATGAGGGGATGGGACTGCATTATAAAAGTAGCGTGAAATTTGTGTAGGCATAAATCTTACCTAGTTTAGCGCTTTTGTCAGTTAAGTTTCGCTGTACTAAGAGTTGTATTTGGCCTTCAACTTGGCAGGGGTATTTTGCAGAACGCAGAACGCCTAAAGACTCTGAAGTTTGGTGATAAGGGTTAGGAAACTAAGTGAATCAAGTTTCAGATCAGTTTTCCCAGTATAATGATCCTAAATGGAACCTGATTCACTGAGTTTTCTAACCCTAATCACTAAACTCAGAGTCAGTCCTTGTTCTGCATTCGGCGTTCTGCAAAATACCCCTCCTGCCTTTGACTGGTTCAGCAGGAGGACACGTCTTGGTATTGTTCATGACTATGGTTTGACCAGCGTGTTTGGCTTTCCGTATCTTCAGAAGTTTCACGTTAAAAAGAAAGAGGAAAAGACTACTTCCAATGTGATAAAACAACTTACCTCTAGAATGAGTGAATAGGGAAGCTGTCGCTGGTACAGTGTAACTCCAGAAGTCGTCCACGTACATGTAACACGAAAGTACTGATCGTACGGCTTACATCAAGTGGTAACCATTGTAGCTCGATCCCAGTGTTTTTCTCTCTCATTGCGGAGGAAGAGGGTGAACCCTGGGATTAGGATGCACCACAAAGACGAAAAAGTTGCCTGAGTAAAATCTCCTCTCCCCTAGCCCCTTAGGAAGGTCTGATACTCAGACTAATACTGGGAGGACTAATCGAATTTCGAATTCTGTTATTCACTTTTCTGATTTTGTTATGCCATTATGCATTCTTTAGTTCAGTTTCCTATTCCGTTATGCAGTTAGGCCTTTCCCGATTGCGCTCGTAAAATCCTAAAAAAGTGCTGGCAAAAATGTCTAAAAAGTGCTCAAAAAGTGCTCAAAATCTCAAAATAGTGCTCAAAAAGTGCTAAAAGTTGTGAACAGTTACCTCTAAGCTTTTCGTAAATATGTCAATTTTTACTGAAGTAATGAACAATCTATTTTGCGTAGTGTTATTCGACAGGTTGTTACGAAAGGTTGATATTATAGAGAACAATAATATTTTTAAAAAAGTAAAGCCGGTTACGAATTGTAAATAAATTCAGCAGTACTAGTGCAAAGCCTAGACATCAGATGATTTAGAAATTTGAGATGGCACAGGCATGATACATCAGCCGATCAGAGACTTCTGTTCTAAACCCCCAGTAAGGATAAGTCCAGGTGCCTTTCCATGACAACGGTCTTTTATTCTTGATGTAAATGACATCACAACAAGCTTTATTGATTTAGTGACATGATATCTCTCGCCTTAAGCTTTTCTGATTCGCTAGTTTCATTTCCTTAGACAACGCCCATTTTTACGTAGAAAACGCATGGTCTCTTAAGTTTAGCTTTAGTTGGATTTCGTCGTCTTCATGTGTACATCATTGTAGTCTATTTTGGATAGTTCATTTCTTGGTACTTAGAGGCAAGCGGGAACCGATATGTAAGTACATTTTATCTTCTGTAGTTTTATCTATCTGGCGACTCATAAAGTATATTCCCGCAAGAAGTTGTTGTAATACTCAGTATCTCGTACCATTACGTGACTACGCCTTTTTTGAGTTTCAAGTAGGTTTTACTTTTTAGTTAGGCTTGGGAATCTCATTTCTTTTAGTTTATCTAGTTTTCGTGCCTTTGCAAACGTAGTCCGTTCTCAGATTTATTTTGTTAGTTTCTTAGTATAGTATTATTCGCAGGAAGCAACCATTATTGTTTTTGGGAAAGTTTCTTTACTCCTGCGTACCCAAATTTAGTTGATTTTATTCCTTTCATGAAGTATATTTAGTCTAATATTCTAGTTGGTAAATTTATTATTCCTGCATTTCAATAAGTATATTTCTTTTGTTTTATTACGCGTTTTTGGCAAGGTTTTTATACCGGAACAGCTACGAAAATGAAAATATGATTGGAATGTTCGTAAAAGTTTATATAATCTGCTAGCCAAACTATAATAATTGTAATTGTACTTTAGCTTTTAGTAATTATTTGTTACGTTGCATTATATTTCAGTTTACGGTTCGATTATCGTCAATAAAATCACCATCAAGGACTAGCTCCTAGTTTCGTGATCACAGTTGATTCATGATCGACCAGTAAAATATACCCGCTCACACGGAGTTTCGCCGCCACAAATAGTTTTAGCCGCGTGACAATTGGCTTCTCCTACAGTCGCAGCGTATCATCCGTTACACTTGACATCATTAGTTATTCAAATTTATGACCTGGAACACGATTCTCGTTGCGAGCGACACACAGTTTTTGTTTAAAATGTTTTAGAAGACATATGTTGCTCGAAATTTGCTCGAAATGTGGAATATTGCTCAAATGTTGCCCAAAGTGCGAAAAAGTGCTAAAGGGTGCCCAAAATGCAAAATAGTGCTCCAAACTCAAGAAAGTGCTGAAAAGGTGCTCAGCGCAATCGGGAAAGGCCTATATGCAGTTTTCCAATTCTATAATTTGATTGTACAGTCCTCTCATGCAATTTCGAATCCTACTATTTCCTTTCAAATTCTGTTATTCACTTTTCTAATTCTATTAGCTTATCCCATTATTATTCGCTTTCAAATAGTATGTTCTTCCAAATCCGGGACTTCGTTTGTTTGGCCGTCGGTGCCCTGGGACCAGTAACAAATTGATAAAACATAGCAGACTTTGACGTGGACGTTTTACGGAATCGATTACGAGTACGTATGGGTAAATGCGATGCTACAGCAACTTCATTCACCAAGTTTTGACTCTGATGGTCATGATTCTGTATTCTACCGCGTTTGGAATTATATTAGGCCAATTGAGTCATAATGCAAGCTTTATTCTACTCCTTATTGATACTGTTCTAAAAACGAAAGCCAAATAAGAGCTCAAATTACAAATAAAACAGTTGTTTTAGAGCACTTCTTCGCAATATTTTGTTCTTCGGCTTTCTTTATTCTCCGAAGCATAACCCTGAGCGATTATCTGCGTGCTAATAACAATGATGACATTGCATGTGTTGTCTTTGAATTGGAGTACGTAATGTCGACTTCATCCCGAAAGGACGATCGAACTAGTATCTCACTCCAGTCAGAAAGAATTAGGTTCCATACTTTTACCCCAGCTTTGCGTTTGGTAACATGCTTAGTATCGTATCTGTCAACTTTCTGCTCATTTCTTCTTCTTTGTTGAGGCTTTTCGCACTGATTTTGCATTTTTCCTGTTATTTTGGCAAAATTACAAAATTTAGGGTGGGCCATACACCGTATTCACAAATGGCGGACACGCGGGAAAAACTGGTGCCTAGTCATGAAAACGAGGCGTTGGAGAATAAACAAAAATTGCAAATGAAGACTTTCAGTGAACTTGTAGAGTGTTTAGCACGGATTCCACGTCCCTTTTGATTGCAAACAGCAAATCAGTACTAAACATTAAAAGCTGAAGACATCCCACAAGCTGAAGACATCCCACGTAATTGTATTTAAAAAGACCTCCATACAAAATTATTTTAGGTGGAATGCGTGCTAAACACTCTGCAAGTTCACTGAAAGTCTTCATTTGCAATTTTGTTTATACTCCAACGCCTCGCTTTCATGACTTGGCACCAGTTTTTTCCCGCGTGTCCGCCGTTTGTGAATACAGTGTATAGGGTATAGGATATAGGCTATACGGTGTATAGGGTGGTTTTGTTTACACCTTCTCGAGAAACGATCCCTGAAGTTCTTGTGAAAATTAACTCGGCAAGTTTCCTTCTCTTTTCCAAAGTGGCGAATGGTTTCAGAAGGACTCGAGATATTTCTTTATGGTCACCGCGTTATACCTCCTTGTCACAGTTTCATCCACAGTGCTTGTCGAATGAGTTTCAAACGAGTTTACTTTTTTAATCGAAGAAAAGAATCCTCCGATTATCCAGTCAATTCAATCCAAAAGGTAAATTACATCAAAGGCTCTACAACATCGTGATGTTTGCCTCGCCCTTTTTGCCTCGCCCACCGTTTTCTTGTCTTTGCCTACACTAGCACCAACATTCACTCCACTAATCATGTGTGCGGCTTCTCTGTATAAACCAACAGCCGCAGAAGAGGTGAATATTATGCTTACCGAATTTATTCGAATAAGCACCCACCTCGAATAAGCGCCCACCCCGATGCACTCGATTGCAATCGTCGTATGTACGGGCATAAGTATAGTGTGCAGGATCTTGGCTTAATTTACACAGTCATACAAGCCGACTCTCAATATCCAAGTACAAATTCTCCAGATTGATGTCCATACATTTCCGTCAAGAAATAGTTGAGACAATTTCATAAAAGGTCACAACATTTTTCTTTGGTGATCATCTTCTATTCATAACCTTTTCCAAAGTAGGTTGAGTGTGATCGTCCGGGTGAACGTAGTCCTGAATAGGACTGTTCTGGTTGACAGTGACTGACGTTTCGACAACCTGTGCGGTAGTCATCTTCAGAATCAAAGTGTCAGTTGTATCACGTCAGTTGATGGTATTATACACTGGTTATTGATCTGACTGGTCAGATGTTATTGGTCGTCTGTCAGTTAAGCCGTGATGTTATTGGCTATGAACACTCGTAATCAGTACTTGGTGCGTTTCGATCCGTCTATTGTCAGAGTTAAACAGTCGCCTATTGTTAGTCAAATTGTCAGTTGTTCTCTCGTAGTTAGTTTTAACCTTTTCTGTTGATTGGGTATTGATACTGTTTTTAAAAATTGGTGTTGGCCACTCTTGGAAGGTAAAGGGTTATGTGCGCTGGCCCGGATGAGGCTCCACACATCAAAACTGATAACAAACACTGACAGGTGTTTTTTATTCGATATATATTTACTAAACTTTACTTTACAGTAAGACCTTACTAATTACACCTTATCCCATACTTTTTGCGACATCTTAATTTCGTGTTCTTTTCGACAATAGTCTTGAAATAAGGAAAATTTGAAGCCGCGGGAAAAAAGCATGGGAAAACACAGTGACTTTGATGATGAAATAACAAGCCAAATCTAGAAACCACGATATCCCTCGAGGAAAGTTGAAGCATAATAACGAGTCTCACTTAAAAAAAGGGAATATATTTAAAAAAGACAGTAATAGAGCCACTTCAGTGACTATCAATAATGGAATACCTATTTAATATAAAGTAATGCAATGCAAGTAATTATTGTAAAAAAAAGGGAGTGACGCGCGTTTTTGACGACCCATAGACTAACTAGAACTATCCTCTCTTAAGATCATTTCTCGTATATGGGCTCCTAATGTGAATTGTGCGATAGACAGGAATAACCTTTTCCGCAGCAATCACAAGTTCGATGGCGAACTTCCTAAAGCAGTAAATATACATAGCCTACCAATAGTTACACGAAAAAAAGAAAACTACTAAACTACAAACAGAGGAAATATAAATGATACAAACAAAGGTTGCTAAAGCTTTCGCTGGAGCAGAAAAATACTACCTATGAGGCCTATATATAGACTTTACAAGTCTCCACAGTCCACTGCTTCGTCTTCTCTCTCTATTATTAATTATTTGCGCCTATTTTGGAGGGCTATTTTGAGGAATTTTTATTTTGCAAATAAATTCAACAATATGACGTCATCTTGCGTCCCCAGTTAGTTGTGAAAACTAAATACATTGACACATTAATAAAGCTTTTACTCTACTTTACTTTACTTAACGTCTATAACGTCATTGTATCAATCAAGTTATTCCTAGATGTTGGAAATACATGGTAAGTACATTATTCTGTGTAATTTTGGTGGCCATTTCCTGAGCGATTTTGAAGTTATAGAGGGAGCCCCCGACTTCCCCCCTGGTCCCAGGGAGCAAAAACAAAAAAACCCGGTATGAATAGGACTAAACACTAGGGTTTAAGACATGATAACTGCTAAAGCCGAACAAGCCTGCTGAAACTAAATAAGTACTAACGCCTAAAGTTACTAAAAGTAAGAGTACACTAAACTCTAAGTCAAAATAAATATCAGTTATCACCCAAAATGTTTTAACCAATTAATGATAATTCAATTAATTAATTAAAACCCTTCGAATGCCAAGCACGTATATATACGTCCTAAAAGGCATGTTTCCATTAACGAGGACGTATATATACGTTCTCTCCTTACAACAGTTTAATTTCTTCCGGTTGCTTGGCGATTTCATGCGTGGTTGTTTGAAAGGGTCTGTGAAGAAATAATGTCAACCGCTGACCTGAATGTCTTTTAAGGAAGTTATTGAAAGTTACATCGCAAGTTGATGTTGTGTTGTGAAGTATCGAAAATAGCTGCCATGATAGTTGCGACTACTTTGCCAGATCACTTACATTTTTACTGTATTTACTTGTTTAAGGCAAGAATTACAACAAAAGAGAAGTTATAAAGCGCGATAAAGTTCTAAAATTGCAAAAAATACATTTTCGTTAAAAAAAACAATATCATAATGGCTGCCGTTTGTTTAGGCTTTGTTTGGCTTGGCTTGAAAGGGTTAATTAATTAATCAACGGCTGAGACTTACTAGCGCAAATTAAGAGTATGTCTTCACTATACCAGATAGCTTTTAATTTCATGTCGAGATTAAAAAACTCGATTCGGTTTCAGTGTGGACACCTGTTTACACAGTGCCAAACAGTGGCACAGAAACCTATCCTATATGTGACGATCCACTGTCAACATCGGCGCAGCGCAGCTTCGCCCCGTAACAGAAATGGCGTCAAAATAAAACCACCGTTCTCATGTGTGAACAAAAAACCTATCCGTTGTGTTTTTCGTGCCGGCGTAAGATCTATCCCTGATATACTGTAGATATAGCACTAACTCTAGTTATGATTAGGTTTCGATGATTTGCCTTCAGTTCGAAACAGTTATCGGAATACACGTACTCTGAATAAACGAAAAAAAAGCAGTTTCCTGGTTTCTATCAAGGATTCAACCTTGATCACGGGGGCTAAGTTAATTCTTCTTCCTTTACCTCGACAAATGAATGAGTAAGCAGCTCTTTACAATTCGGACGCTCTGTAGGATCCCTAGAGAGACAAGATATCAATAAGTTGACTGTTTTTTGTAACCAACACCAACTACCGACTAGTTGGAGTGAACACGCTCCCATGTAAACTGAAATGAGGCGACTTTGAGCTTTAACTAGCAACTAGACTAGACTAGACTAGAATAAAAGATAAAGAGAGGTTGAGAGGGGAGGAACCTCCACTTTTACAGTAACCGCGGAGGCAAGGCAATATTTCTCTTTCATTCCACTCTCCCCCGCCGACCCTTTACACCTTTAAAATAACTCTCTAGATACGACAATGCTAAAAAGTGCGATGCCAAAAAAGGTTCATCTAAAGACACTTGACGTTCTCTATTTAATTTCTGCACCATTTCATTGCGGCCGACCAAGAGGAGCCCACAATCATAGCGGAGCCTCACGCACGCGCGAGCGGCGCCCTATTGCTAAGAAAATTTGGTATTCTGTCTATCCCAGAAAGTTTGGTTATAACGTCAGAGTACGCCCGCCCGTACACTCTTTGGGGTTGGGGGTAAAAAAACTCAGTAGGGAAGGGAAGAGAGTCCCAGACATGTACGTTGCGATTCGTTTTTGGTGCAAAATTAACCATTTTACGAGCAACCAAAGGAGTTGCTTGAGTAAAAATCTGGATTGAAGTTTCTTGTGTTCGACCTACGACAAAATTTTTGGAAATAAATTTTAACCCATTCGCCCCTGAACCGCCCGTAACCGCCCGTGCGGATCCACGTCCTTTCTACCCTTTGTGACGTCATCAGTTTTAACGGTCAAGGACAACTTTGTCCGCTAACTTGTGCAGAGTGAAGAGATCTTTCAAACCATACCAGAATGAGCACAATTCAGTTAAGGACACCGGAGGAAGAGGCAAAAAACCATGTAACATTGACCTGAAAATCTCCATGAAAATCTTGTTCCATTGCTCACCTACC
>NC_133213.1:6204769-6210195 GCF_958299795.1 Porites lutea
TGCAAAACAGACATAACAAAAAGTAAAACTGTAAACACGTACTCTCTCTGATCTTATGGTAATTTGGTTCTGACCTTTACGTGCGAAAAAGTAAATACAGCTAAATAGTTTTGTAAACACGTGTTCCGGGTCATGGTAGCGCAGAATCTGGGGATGAAAATCGACACGATGCTCTCAATCTCTGTGAACACTTCGAAAAACAACGTACCATTGTCCGAATGTTATGTTTTGAGACGAAAAATTTGCAAAGGTTAATGGATTATACGGGGATGTCGCTTACAAATCCACACACCATTCGTGGTAGACCCACACTAAAAGATGTCGAGCGTTTTCGGAATGGGTCGTTCCACGAATTCTGTCGTTTGAAAGCGTTGATAACTTTGAAAGAAGTGAATACATCAGGTGTTGAAACAAGGAAGAATGTTTATGAGCAGAACTAAGATGATGATATAAAAAAACAACAAGCAAATCGTCGTTAATTTACCTCTCCTGTTCAACAGCCTGATTCTTTTCCTTTTCTTCATGATGCTGGATACTTGTAACGAACAACTTGATATTTCGTACATCATTAATATTTTTGTACAGGTGATGATAAATGTCGTTTTGTTCTACGCATGGAGTTCTACGTTACAACATACGGAAAATTGTCTTCAGAACTGTAATGTATTAGAAAAAGTTAACAATTTTGCTCATGTACGTGAATATAATGATATAATAAAGGTTGAAGAAGTCAGATCTCGTTAGTAATGTCAGTGGGACCTAGTTTGTAGGCCCCGCGTTCCTAGCGAAGACCGTGGAAACTGGGGATAAGAATCGTGACGACTTTCATTGTATGGAAATGAGTCTCGTGATGAGAATGCGGTTTTTTTTCGGCGATGACTGAAATGACGCATGTAAGTTTGGCAATGATGTAATTTTCCTCGAATGGAGGCCCTTGATTTTCGTGTAATTATGCAAGCAGGATGAGAAAATATTATAGCGGGTAAATCCTCAGGATTTTGTGGCTTTTTAACGCGTTACGTTTCTCAGAATATTGTCGCAATTACAGGAAATATACGGTTAAATATATTCACTTTGTTTTATGTATTTAATTGATAGATTTTCGCAGTTGTTAAGATGTGAAGTCGTGATGCACTTCATAAATACTTGAGCTATCAAGTGTCCACTGTCACGTAATTTTTACGTGCGCACGTGCGTAAAGTTTTCGTTCGCAAATAAAATAAAGGCAATGTATGAAAGGCCGCACGTACAATTATGTAACCGTAAAAGTAGAAACTCGCTTAATTTGACGTTTGATCTCAATACTTTATGTCTTACCTCTGTTTGATTTACGTGATTAAAATTTACGTGCGTTAACGTGCGGAGCCAAAAACGCATCAGTGGAAATCCACCCTAACGTGTCACGGATTGTTTATACGGGTAGCTTTGACTTCATGTCCATAGAATAGGAATCCCATGCCGAGCTTTTCCGGAACGGGTTGGTCCAAGAATTCTCTTTGATCTATGGCTTGAAAGTGTTGATTATTTTAGAACAACTGATCACTTCAGTGATCGAAAAAAAACAAGAATAATCTTAATGAGCAAAACTTGAAGGTTTACTGGAAAATCAGGATCGAGGATCGATTAAAAAACTTGAAAATAAAATAAATAAGTAAATCGTGGATCAGTGGTGATGTGAGCCGCAGACTGTAGATAAATTTCACAGAACATAACCCCGTTCGCTGTACTGAACACTACATTCAAGTAAACTAATCCGAGTCTGTCTGAGTCAGTGATTGTTTTGACGAGAAAGTGAAATTTTCCTGGAAAATGAAACGCTTTGTCCCGGTGATACTGTAATACAAGAAAAAACTTTACCAGTTTTTAATTTTTAAGTGTACATTTGCTTTCAGTACTCCTTATTTTTCTTGTAATTGTTGTATGCACGACCCCACCAGCAATGCTGATCTTTTTATCGTGCCGTAAACTAAGGTTGTTACCTACCTACCTACCTACTTAACTACCTACCTACCTACCTATCTACCTACCTACCTACCTACCTGGCTGTCTGTCTGTCTGTCTGTCTGTCTGTCTGTCTGTCTGTCTGTCTGTCTGTCTGTGTATCTGCCTATCTATCTATCTATCTATCTATCTATCTATCTATCTATCTATCTATCTATCTATCTATCTAAAATGCATGCTGTGTACAACTCTGAACATTGTGCTCTGAGACTGTACGGAGATATTAAAAGTAGATACTAAGCAGCTATGGAAAATGTCATTACTTTCACGCAATATTGATATCTTATAAAATGGACAACAAAGCAGGAATACGCGCGAACTGAATTAACTGTGTGTTGTATAAGGTTCTGTTAAACTTACACTTTTTTCCTGTGCTGCTGAACATATACTGTACCGAGCCGTATCTTGGTCCGGTACCAGGAAGCTGTGTATATTTATACTGACAGAGTCATCGGCCCCTGATACCGATAAAATCATCGTTCAATTTTTCGAGTGTAAAATCCCTGAAAGAGTACTCCTCAATGAAGCAATATCAATACGTAGAAGGTTTTCAAAGGTTTCACACCGGTTTGAAGCTAAGATGTGCGGCCTGTCTCTCCTTGCAATTTTTATTTTTGAGTATATACATTATGACATGCAACACTCGTTTGCCAGGGGGAGTATTCCAAACAAAAAAGTGGTATAACAGCACCGGGGCCTTTGACAACAAAACTCATCTGGTCTCATCTCCAAGCAAGCGAGACTCAACGCTACCAAGAGCGTTCTTGTTTAAAGGATTGATAAGGTAGATAAATAAATAGAAAGTGACTAAGTTGGGATCGCAAAAATTAAATATTTGCCCAAGAGTGACTAATATGGGGTCTAGGGGCTCTGAGAGGCCAGCGGCACATACCTAGCAAAAATTACTCCACGTAACCCCCAGGGGGGCACCGCGGTTTCGTTGAAATCATAACAGTTTTCCTGGAAAGCTCCACGGGATCTCAGTCAATCTTAATAAACAAATTTTCTTTTCAAACTAAGTCAAAATGATTAGTAAAAAGAATAATGCCCTTATTTTTGACCCCAATTTTCTTTTTTTATAAAAAGTACATAAACAGACCAGAATCTTACTTTTCCATTGAAAAAACATGAAATATTCGGCGGCGTTGCCCATGTTTCTCATGGCACGAAAACTTACTTTCATATGACAACATGCGGTTTTTTTTTTCGCACGCTCAGGAGGTCAAAGGGATCTGATTTTTCATGAAAAAAATATTCACAAAATTCTACTTGACTTGTTAAGAAAATAATTTGTTTAATTTTTAATAATTAACTAACAGCTCATTGATTTATTAATTTGGGCGCCCAACTTGGAGGCCCGGGCACCCAAGCTAAAAATGCTTGGGGAGCCCGAAGGGCTCTCTGAAATCTTCCCTAGAGCACAGCCTTGCAGCCCTGTAGTTATTGGAAGTATGTTACATTACATGTTATTGTTGAATGTGGAGGTGAATTTTTGAGGACATTAGTAAAGGAATGCAAATTTTAGTGAACTATCCCATACTCCTAACATATATGGTGGCAATATTGATGTAAGTTTTGTTTTGAGTAGCAAAGGAACCCTTGTGTGTAACTCATCTTCTAGTGTATTAGTCCTTAACAGAACATCTCCGTCTCTCCTCCACACATTTGTTGCATACACTACTCAACTTTCCATTGCCATTGAACATAACGGTAATTCTTTCTTACACCAACACATCCCGCGTAAACGCCTTCGGGCGTCTTCTTGTTCGAATAAATGCGGTATCTACTCAGAAAAAAAAATGCTCATCGGCCGGATATAAAGACTGATAGATTTAAGAATGTTTTTGTAAATAGGATAATTTGTAGACGTAATCTTTGATCTTTTTATTATTTGTATACAGTATGTCTTATGTATTTTTATCTTTTTATTTGTATACAGTATGTCCTATGTATTTTTAGATTCTCAACTGCTTATGTAACTTAAGATATGTCTTTTTATGTTAGGAGAATAAAGATTGATTGATTGATTGATTGTTACTTAATTACAACAATCGATGTCTGCCTTTGAATCCTGAAGAAAACGATCCCCCAAAATAAAGACTCCGGAATTGATCCCTTCTGCCTGTCTGCCTGCGTGCTTTCCTTCAAAGCTTCGCTTCAAATGTTTCTTTGCTTGTCATCAAGAAATGAATGCAGACAAAGTGGACGGCGATATTCTGACTCGAACTTTAGCGTTTAGCGTGCTTTTGTTTTAAACCTTTACCTGAATATATATTATACTCAACGTCCAAAGCACAGGTCCAGCGCGAGAGAACTCAAAAAGCAAGATTCGCCTTTTACGCTGTTGGTCTGTACTCGAATTTTCCCTAATTTGACATTAAAAAGTTTTTCTTTCTTACAAAATCAGAGATTCTTTCAATACAGAAAAAAATGCTTTTAAGTTTGGAATGCCTACCGTTTTGTGAGGGACAAAATTGCAAGGTATAAAGGTTGCAAAGAAAGACGAAATTTAAGTGGAGGAAAAGATGAATTGGTCGGTATTAAGTCGCAGTAACATTTCCTTGGGAAACTCGAGTCTGATCATCAGGACAAATGAGATCCGTTATTCCGCACTTATTTATCATTTTTATGTGAACCTTGACTCATTCAGAAGGAGTTAGGGAAATAAAATAAAGAAATTACTAGTAATTAAATACTGAAACTCAACGAAATCCAGATACTTAGTAGTAGTTCTGTTCTCTGGACATACCAGATGTCTACTTTTCGTCCGTATCCTTCTCCCCATAGGATCTCCGGTGCCATCCAGTACGTAGTACCAACATAGGATGTCAGGTCTGTTTTAGTGCCAATTTTCTAGTTATACAAAGAAGAGAGAGAATAAGAATATTCAGCAAACAAAACATACAGTTATCACTTGTACGATGACCCAAATCGATCGAGGGAACCGACATTCAATCAGAGAAGTCAAAGAGACCGTGATCGAGCCACATAACTCATTCCGATCTTGAAGGTCACCGTCACGAGAACTGATCAGGAAGAAGATAAGTATCCAAACTGCCATAACACTGGCACACACGGATAAATAATAATAATAATAATAATAATAATAATAATAATAATAATAATAATAATAATAATAATATAAGGTATAACCAAGGTAACAAGGTATAACCCCGAGAAGGAGGAACTTAGATGTTAAGGACAGGGATCTAGAAATAGAGAAGGGTCAAGCAGGACCCCTCCCTAGACTCAACAGCTATAGATGCTTTATTAATTGTCTTTATTTTATTTTATTTTATTTTTTTTAAACAGTTGAAAGAAACTTGAATTTTATAGGCTGACAGTTTTTTTTTATTGAAATGAAATGTTTTTAATTCCAGTAAATTTTTTCTTAGTTAAATTAACTTTTTCTAAGCTAAATTAAG
>NC_133213.1:6210395-6247895 GCF_958299795.1 Porites lutea
TATCAGCTTGACGCCTTTTTAAATATTCTGTAACTTGGTGAGAGTGTAACTGGCTTTATGTGATCAATTTTAACGTACGTTATATTTTGAGGGGGAAGCGTTCTTTGAGTCAAGAACACAATCCAATTAAAAGTAAAAATTCGCGGTATTTTTTGATGATCATGATGATGATGATGCTGATGATTTATTTAGTTACTATTTAGTTATTTTCATAAGCTGCATTAATTTTAGTGCCACATTCAAAGCGTACGCCTAAAGGATGGTTAACATAAAATCGTCACATTTCACGAAGAGTCATCCACTAAAGCGTTTTCTGGTGAAAAATATCGTGGAATAAGACTTTTGATATTTATCAACCAATGGATGCACAGTATCTAGAGCACTTTATTAATAATATACAATTAAGTCTGATCTGTCTCCACGGTGTAAGAGGAAACGTTTTGATAATGTTATAATGTACACCTTCTCAGTTATTATTACCACACCTCAATTGTTCTTGAGACACCAAAATCAGCCAGTTTCACAGATCTGTCGCTGTCCAAAAGTATATTCGGTCCTAGCAAAAATAAAGATGACACTGAGAAGAAAGTTAAGATGGGCCGATGGGTAAACAATTTTAACCACAGGAACTAAACGCACCAATCACCAAAAACCACGGTCTTTCTAACCTCTCGCACAACGAGTTGTGACCATCTCCTTAAACGAACGAAACGCGGCGATAAATAACACACAGACTATCGTGAGATCAACGATTAACAAACCCCACCACACAAAAATCTTGATTAATAGCGGGGCTCCCACGCTCGCGAAGCGCGCGTTGGACAGGGCCCCATAGCTAAGTAAATCTACCCATCCCAAAAAAATTGGTAATCACGTGACCGTACACCGACCGCCGTCCGTCCGCACCACAGGATAACCAATGTTTACTCTCACACTTTTAGCTACATCAATGTTGTGATCAATTGACAGCTGTCAAAACAGGGCATCCGCTGACCAGTATCACCTGACCGTACCGCGGGCTCATGTGTCTACCCATCGAGGTCGAGTATTTTTTGAAGTTATCCGCTGACAAATTACCAGTTTCAAATGATCGCAGGCTCAAGTTTATTTTTTCCTAGGATTCATATCAAATATGTTGGTTTATGTCACTATGGCCCCGCACTATTAGGATTTTGATTTCAAACTGACCTCGGAAGCAAAAATTCAGCCAGTTTTTTTAAAAGTACAGGCGGGGATGACCTTATCTTACCATGGTCACGAGTTGGTCACGCTCTACGTCCAATTTTTATACTCTGATTGGTCAAAATTTGACAGGTGAGGTCATGCGGAAAAATTATGCAGCATCTTGAAAGTTGTTTACTTTGACAGCTGAAGCTGGCAGAGTTTTGTGTCAACTTGTGATGTTTTTAACTGTCTTTTTCCTCTGGATGTACAAAATGAAATACAGCTGCTATCAAGAGTCTTCTGTTATTCATGGCTGGTTTGCCTACTGGGCTTTTGGTTGAGAAATGCGTCGCTTGTCAAAATTTGGTACTTCGATTTCGGATGGCATTGTTTTCGTTTTTTACCTTGCTTAATGCGTAAGAGGATCTAAAAGTCTCAAGCAACTGTGGTCTTCCTTGATAGCTTTCAGGAACTGAATCTCGAATGGTAAGTCTGAGTAATTATTGTATTTGATGTTTGTTTTTGTTATATCTAATTTCATGAAGTCTTGCACTGACAGTTTATACGGCAACTGTTATGAATGTTTGTAGGATTTGATTCAATGATGTGACCTAGTATAAGGTTTGATATAAGCTTACAGAACTTTAAAAAGCCTTCAGATATATTTGTTTACCACGAATAGAAAGAAAACGTTCCGAAGAATATTTATTTATAAATTTGGCTGTAGAAAGAAAACTTTGAGCGATTTTCTTGCTTCGAGGAGTTCACCTTCGAAAACAGTAAACACCGCTCCGGGAAGCCGGCGCTTTACGCTTAAAGACTCAGGATTTTTAGAGACACTTTAATACTTGTTTTCGTGAATGAAAATTGTAATAATTATATAATTAGATAATTAATAATAGATAATTATATTTCTTTTTTTGATTGTTAGTAGTCTCTCTTGCAATTTTAATCGCTTGTCCGTGCCGTTTGTTTTCATCGTTCATGAACATCGCTTGCAGGAGTATTCAAAAATGTCGCGCGTATCAAACGTTGTTTAAGATAACACATCGTTATAACTGAAACCATTAAATAAATAAATAAAAAAAAAATAAATTCGCTATTATGTTGAAGCGTAACTCTATTGAAGTTCATTCAAACACTCGACCACACTGACAGCTCGCACTATAGAAACGAGAACCACCTGGCCGTATGGGTGATTTTGGAAATTTTTGAACGGTTTCGCTTAAAGCCCACGATTGATCGTCCTGAATATTGAGTGAGTGCAATTTCTCTTGAAAAATTGTGAAATACCGCATTCTGTCCGAGGTCTGTATGTTTCACCTCAAATGTGATGTATAAAAATTATAAAAGGTTGGTTTAAACACCCCCAGATTTGTTGGCAAGAATTTTTAAGTAAACATGTCGAACGCAAAAAAATTCGGCGTGATTTGTTTTCCAAGAATTTGTTTTCGAGGCCTAATCTACTGTGATCTTGAATGTGATCGAAGATGTTTACTATTTTTTGGATGTACATACAAGGTTATCAATTCGATGTAAGATGTTTCACTCTAAAATAACTTAGCTTTTCCCTCAAGAGTCACTTGAATGTGCCCTTAAGTTAACTGATTTGTGGATTAAAAGTTTATTGTTTGATTTAAATTTTATATTTATTAATTGGAGCTTCGCTTTTAGCCCTAGCTAAATCTATATATTAGAAAATGGTCAACCTCTTTTCGTTTGGTTGTCACGTGACTGACCGAGCGTATGTGCGTACGCGTCTACAGATTGTAAGGGTGGGGTAGGAGAGACTACCAAAAGGGAGGGAGGGGTGTCTCAGGGTCGCTGCACAACTTCAACTTCAGGAATGTTGGTCTACATTTCAGTGACAAAGAAAGCGAGTTGGAATAATCGCGATAAAGATTGAAAGAACGCGAATTCACTTTTTAAGGGACGTTCGTTATTTAAAATAGGTGAATTGATCTATGACGAAAGTTTTGTCATAACAAATATTCGATTTTAACGCGATGGCTACGAAACTTTGAGAATAACTACAGTTATTGTACGGCAATTACATGAGATAATCCGATTTTACTGGTGGTAGAAATTTAGCGCTTAAGTGGACCTTACTTTTCCAAGAAAATCGCGACTTGTAAAAAATGTTGCTGACCTTTTTGACTAAACGACTATCAACTTTATTCTCTAACAGTTGTCGGTATGGCGCAGAGTTTAGTGTAATAGACAGTCAACCTGCAGGCACCTACCATAAAGGTCGGGTCCTAATTCTTCACCGCATAAGATGGATACTTGCAACATGGTAGCCACAATCGGCCAAAAAATTGTTGAAACTTCTCTCTTCGGAGAACAAAACAATCCTCACCCCTTCCCCCTCCTCTACATTCAAAGTTGGGGTGTTTGTTCCCTAGCAGTAGCTCGAAAAGCGTCAAAATATTGCGTGGAGGGGTGGGGGAGGGTAAGCCTTATTTTTCCTTTTTTAAGTTGGCAAAACGTCAGAAAAGCCATTAACTCGATAGCGGCTTAGAGCAAGAACGAAATACGCACTTGCCCTGACACTTCCTTCAATTTGCTTTAATTCAAAAAAGCTATCTGTTCCTTCACGAAGGATGCAAGCAAAGGAAGAAAACCAATAGAATCATTACACTTGACAGTGGAAATTACAGGAAGTTTGATAATTTGCTAGCCTGACACATGCTTGAGTAGACTGCCTTGGCCTATAATAAAAGCACTGCCTAAAACCCCAAAAGACTCTAACTGAAAACCTACCGACTTTCCGTAGTGCTGATTCTTCATCCGTACATTAACTAAACAAGTCATAGTTTCAAAGACAGAAACTGGAAAAAGTTCATGTATTCTCATAATTACCCATAATTATGTGAATGTTTCTACAATCAACTAATCAATGTCACTATTCGGTTTTCGGGAAAAGAGTGACATCACCGGACGTCATTAACGGCTCGTTGATTCAGACGTCTTTCTCGGGAGTTTGCGAATAGAGGAGACGGCTGAAGACTAAAATTAAGGCTAATGTAATAGATGACGGGAGCACATTTGCACAACTTCGGAGTCAAAAGCTGTTTGCTGTTAACATGAATAACTCATGATAGGGAGCATTAGTGCTTATCTCTACCTTTTGGCGCAAGCAAATAAACCTTATCAAGGCCAATGGGCCCCTGTAGATGGTTTTCACAGTGACGTCACCAAATTTAAAGTCATAATAGCGAGGAATTCCTATTTACACTACGTTGAGGATAAACAAAAAGTAAATCTTTGTACAAGTTTCCATTCCCGTAGCATGTTTCATTTCGAAAATACAGCAATTTGACCGTCCTAGTTTTAACAGTGCGTGACACCAAAATAGGAATGCTGTCTCGTTGAAAAAGTTTCTCCTCTTGATTTTCAGCAGTATAACCATTTCGAGTATTAGAAGATATGTTTATGCGTACGTATGCTAGTTATCGAATAAAAAGAAACAGCTTTTATAGAAAAAGTAAACTCCAGATTTTTTCGTTGATTTCCGGCGGCCATATTGGTGCACCAAAATGGTACACTAATACGGCGTCTCCATACAAAGCTCTACAAAGGTACGCGCTGAACCGTTTTGACAAATAACTCAGAAACTGTTGGCCCCAAAGACCTGAGACTTGGACAAATTGTTTATATATTAGTCTTTTATAACATTTCATTTTCTTGGCTTCTTCCACTGGACGGTTTCCAATTTTTTTTTGTTGCGTGACAGTGAAAACAACGATCTATGGGTTAAAAAACTCTTACCCCAGCCATGAAATCCAAAAATAGATAAATGACGTCTCCCTTTTGTTCACTTCCATGAAAACGCACAATTCTCGGATGTCTTAGCCCACTCAACTTGTCAATTTCATTTTGAAGTTGCTTAACCTCCTGAAAGAAATAGTAGTATACCCCATTATTGAATAAGACAGCCCTAAAGAGTGCATTTCTTTTGATGATCCTTCGTGGGCTATTATATAACTCAACTGTCCTATATCCCTGCTCCGTGAGTCCCAACAACTGCGTATCAAGTGACGTCCGCATTCGCCTTTCGTAAAAGCTAATGCCACGTAAGAGTCACGTGACTGTCACGTGTAATGTGTTTTTCGACCCAACCCTTGAAATAATAGACAGAATTAGCAAAGAGAATGCGATGACAGATAAGAAGAACGCACAACTGATCGTGTCGGTTTTGAGATCTGCGCGTTGTCGTCTCCGTTGTCACCTTCTCTTTGCTACCTCTGCCTATTGTCTCAGCAGAATGACGGACATCATTCAGTCGTGGTTACTTCTAGCAAGGCCCACTATTAAAAGATGCCTTTAAAGTTTGAGGTCAGTTCTAGGGGACAATAAATTTTCCAGTTTGACAAGCCACTATACGTGACAGCAATTTTAAGAGGAGACATTTTTGCTGCCAGGTATAATACCTCATAATAATTAAGAATCGTAATCTTTGTGAAATGACTAACCTCTGGCATTTTTGAATACTGAGGCTCCATTTTAACTTCTTTCATTGCCACCTTGATTCCAGACTCACGATGGGTCAAACTGAACACCTATGGCGTATCCAAGAGAAAGATACATGTGCACTATTCACTGAAATGGGGAGCAGATTAACAAATAAAATTTCCAGAAACGTCAAGCAATTTTTCTGGAAGGAATGGAGCGATTAATGGATGGATGGTTGGATTGTTGGTTGGGTGGATGGATGGAAGGATAGCCGGCTTAAAAAACAAACATAAAGAAAACAGGGTTTTTTACAGGATTTTCAGACACTTCGGACACGCTTTTCGGCTTGTTGTCTTGTCATGAATGAACACTTTTGTTTTTGAACATGTTTCATTAAAATTGTATTCATGTTTTGATTGCCAGTCAAGAATTTCAAGTTTTGACATACGTGTCTCGTAAACCCTCCGAATATCGGTGTGGCACTCAAGTTAAACCCTGCCGGTCGGGGGTTAAGAACTGGTTGGGTGACCATTCACTATTATCCCGTCATATAAGGACTCTTAAAGGAATTATTGCTTTTTTCTACCGACAGACTCGTAGCTCAACTTAAAAAATATATATATATACTTGCGAAAGCAAGATACTAGGATTCGAAAGAGTGGAGTTTCGTTTTGAAGTGTTTTTTTTTGGGGGGGGGGGGGGAAGGGGGAGGCTCTCTCAAAGATGCCAATATCTCACTGCAAATTTTAGCTCCTACTCTTGAAAAAGCTCTCTTTTGGATTTCTAGGCAAGATTTCTTAACATAAAAGTTATTTGACGAGGAATACCGTTTCTTGGTACTTTTTGATTTCGTAGTATCATGCATTAAATTAAACAACGGATTCGTATTAAAGAAAATTAGTGGTAGAATATCAGCATCAGTAAACAGAGGGACAGCATGTTCATATCTCTCTACGGAAAATATAAATCTTAGTGCTCGTTTTTGGAGGATTTAAATTTTCGTCAGGTAGAATTTACTCGCAAGACCCCATGCTGTTAGTCAAAAAGATCCATAGGGTAAAATTAACGCTTATATCTTATAGATGCGCAGTAGAGTATTTAGTGGCACAAAATACTTAAGTTTTGCAATAATCCCATATGTTCTACTTATTTTCACCGCAATATTTTCAATACGATATTTCCAGCTTAGACTGCAGTCTCTTAGAACCGAGTAGAACCCGTCCTCTGGAACATCACTGTGGTCTGAGTTTAAGTCAACACAGACACGTATGTGTATCAAAAACGTTACGAAAAAAGGTATTCATTTAATGACTTTACAGAGAATATTTCTATTACCTTAAAGAGAGTATGGTTGCCCTACATATTGGGTTGATATTACATTTTTAAGTCAGCGTCGACTTCGCGTCTATCCCACCCCCAAAATGGGAAACACACAAATAAGTACACCCGTAATTCAACTCAAAGTGTAAACTAAAATATACCTTTAAAATTATATACATGTATATTTATTACCTTTCCAAAGTTTCCTCCACCAAGGTACTTTCCTTTTATCCAAATATTAGGGTCTCTCCTTTCTAAACGTAAAAAGACTTGAGTTACGATCAGTTTCGACTGGTCTATACCAGTCACACGTTCTTTTAAAGCTACTTTCCAAATCCTGAAAAGTTAAGGTGATGTTTTTCAGAGAAAAAAGTCCTAAAAAGGTCTAGTTTCTTTACAACGATAACATAATACAAAAGGTGATAGCAGCAATATCCTAAAAGAAACCTCCTGTTGCTTGTAAATTAGATCTTTTTTTTCCAAAATGGTTATCTTTATTTTCTGGAAACTGTCACAAGCCCGGAGTCTTATAAGCACAACTGCAAAGACTTTGCAAACTTGTATTGGCAGAAGCTGCATGAAGTTGCTAAAATACCAAAAAGGGTTGATCGATTCCAATGTTAAAAGCGGTGGGGACTGTTCGGAAGAAAATGGCCGAAAATATCCTGAAGTAAAAAAAGAACAAAAGAGGACAAAATAAACTCATAAAAGCAAAGGCATTTAAGAAAACGTGCATAGAAATTAGTTGAGGTCAGTAACTAAAAACATTTTAATTTTCTTGTGTTAACCCTATTCAGACCCGGTCGTTTGTTTCTGGTGTTTATGTCTTTTCCATAGTGGCGTAGTCCTAAATATTACGTAGTAAGTAATATCATTTAGGAACAAAGTTAGCCTGCCAGCAAGCTCGATCTCCGTGACGCTTTGGTGACAGGGCGGGAAAAGAAAGGAGAACTTGCAACTACGTCCCTGGACATTTCATTCCACCTCCGATTCCCCTGAGCTGTCAGATTTCCGCCCATCAGCGCGAAACAGAAACGAGCGAGAATGTAAACAAACATTGAAAACATGTGCCAAGGGTTATGACGTCATTACTAATGTAATCTCCTCCAATCAGAATTTCGCATCGACTTTTTCGATACAGATACTCAAATTCCATTGACGTAGTTGCAAGGTCTCCCTCCTTCTCCCGCCCCGCCACCAGAGCGCTCCGGAGAACTTGCTCGAAGGCTAGGACAAAGTCAGAGGAGAAAAGACATTATCACAGCTCTCAGTTACTACGCGCACTGTGTTGTTCTCATAGCCCTGATGTCAATTTTTTAGCATTTTACTAGTTCCTAAAATTTCCTGGTCGTTTCCTATTCTCCTGTTCTCCTTATTCAATTTTTTCTTCGGTTCAACCATTAACACTTTCGTTTTACAGTTCCCTTTTTCTCCCTCAGTATTGTTAGTTCAGTTGAACCATAAACACTTTCGTCAATATTATTTCAAATTTTCTGACGATCGAAGTCCGACGTATTTTTCTCTATGAAATAGCTAACTCCCTGAGAATTGCATTTCTTTAGGCTTATGTGAACCACTACTCGTTAAAGAGGTACTTTTCCTTCTATTGCTCTGCGACAAGTCCCTTATGTGCAAGGACTTTTCTATGTCAAATGTACACTTCCCCTGACCAGGCTTACTGACAATCATGCCGTGATAGTGGCCTCCAACCACCCATTACTCCCCATGCTCTACACCCATTTAGAATGCTTTGAGCAACTCACATGGGGTGTACATGAATTGAATCCTGTGTTGTTGTGTTTGCTGTTCTGCGTCTGTCACTGTTGAGAATGACTAATAAATCCAACTCCTTCGAAAGGGATCTAAGTCTGATCTACTGTATTTCCAAAAAGGACCCGTTCAGTACAAAAGCTGATTACATCTGAATATATCGCGTGAGCATGCAAACCTAAATACATCAGTAACATCTGTTCATTGTTTCTGTTCACAATAAGAACCGACAACGTTGATTGGCTTGATGCATCATTCCGTTTACTGTAATAACATCTATGCTATTAAGCGTAAAAGCGAATTATCTGTAATCCGATCAAAAAATGGTTAACTTGACAGCTCCTGGTAACGCAATGGCAAAGTAATAAACAACAAAACAAAAACAATGTCACACTATTTCAGAAAGCGATCGACACTGCCCTCTTGAGCACTTGTTCTAGTGGCTCAATCAAGGAGAATGTTCAACAGTTCAGTTCTTAGCCTAACAAGTGGTTAATAAGATTGATTTTCTCGTCTGCAACAACTGCTGCGGTTCGACGAGTTCTTGTCCGTGTAGCTGAAACTCCGTCATTCACTTCCTAAGGTTCATCTTTCGTGATACTATTTTGATTGGTTGATTCTACGTTGCTAGCATGAACTTCGAGAGGAAACAACTCTTGAAGGGGTCTCTCGATGAGAGTCTTCTTTCCTGCAACTAACACTCGTGCGCCGCGAACTTTTCCATCTCTTCCTTTGATCAAATCTCTAATTCTGGCAAGCTTCCAGAACGCTCTCTGTGAGGTTCCCTGGTCGTGCAAGATAAAAATGCTCTCATTAGGAAAAAAGAAGTCAACTGGTCGCCGACTTTGGCTGTGCGGATGGAGGTAAGATAGCGAGAACGTTTAGTAGCAGTTAGATGATCTCCAAAGTCCCAATCATCAATTTGAAGAGATCCCACAAGTAGAGTTAGAAGTCTTCGCCCGATGACCAAATGCGATGGTGTTAGAGGCTCTTCAACATCGTCAGAATACAGGTACGTCAGAGGTCTTGAATTCAGAACTGCTTCAACTTCGGCAAAAATAGTTGTGAGTTCATCAAATGAAAAGCTTCGATCTTCCGAGTGTTTTCTTCAGACAGGATTTCACTTGCTTCATTAAGCGCTCAAAAAATCCACCCCAACATGGCGCCTTCGCCAGGTTGAACTGCCATCTTATCCCTTTGCTGGACAGGATTGAGAATAAATTTTGATGATAGCGCGCTTTTAAGAGAATTGTAATTTTGTCGAAGACCGGTGTTCTGTTTTCACTGAAGTCCGAATAGTTTGGCCAGTGTATCAGTTTTAAAGCCCGTTACTGTTCGAGTTCTATGAATTTGGAATAAAATGTACCATTTTTGGTCCTAAGAGCCAGATTTGGATTTTAGAAAAGCCGCATATCGCCAGTTTGCCCTTTGCGGACATAGTAAATTGGGAAGGGCTAACAGGCGCGTAATGCCGTCCTGTGTAGTACTCCACATCAGACACACTTATTGGTTTGCACTTTCAAGTCACTTGCTTATTTTTCGAATACTTAATTACCTTAGCGCCGACACGACGACTTTGGGTGACGCGGAAAAAAAAAAGGTCACGTCACTCGTTATTTAATAAAAGGATATTCGTTATGTAACTTGCATTTCTAAGTGTCACCGATCAGGAATCCAAGGTGCGAAGGTTACTTTAAAGCCGCATACTCAACTTGCAAGTCAAAATTTGCCTGTAGTCACTTCAACAAAAATTGATTGGTAAATTGACGTTTTCTTTTATTAACTATTAATTTAATTTTCTGTTGACTACTACGACGACACATTTGGACGCCACGAATCGATTTCCTTTCGTTAAGTAGAAATAACTTCCAAGTGCGTGAAACTCTGGTAGTGATTAATCTTAAAGCAAAAGTAGCCCCTTAACATATAGAAGCGAATCACTTACCATGCTCTAAAAAACGGAGGGACGGGGGTTCAGGTAACTTCACTGAACTTTCTAAAATTAAAAAAAATAAAACCAGTAACAAACAGAGCTCATTTATAAACAATGCTGATCTCAGCATAACCAACAACTTCCATTTCAAAAACAAAACAAACAATAACTGAAGATTTCACTTTTAGCCATTTCCATGCTAATTACTGTACTGACGGAAAACCGATCCAAAAAGGAGTTGTTGGAAAGAAAATGCGTTTTTTTTTTTTTCGCGACGTAAATTCTGTATTCAAAGGGTTAAATATGTAGCATATTAAACTCAAGCTTCACTGTAACTCTAGAACAACAAAGAAGTGAAAACGCTTGGAGATTATCACCGTAAAATGTCCTGTATGTGTGTTTAGGGCGCGCCTCTCAGCATTTGAGGCTTCACAGTTGTCTTTTGTGTTTTTTGGTTCAAATTTGAGATATTCGAGGTTGACGAGTCCCAGTATGGACCACTACTAGTTAAAGAGGTTCTTTCCCTTCTATTGCTCTGCCAGAAGTCAGTTACGTGCCAGCACTTCTCTATGTCAAATGTACACTTCCCCTGACCAGACGAACTGACAATTTTGTCCTAATAATGACATCCAACCACAAATCAATCGCCAAGCTCTACACCCATTTATTAATGCTTTGAGCAAGTCACATGGGGTGTACATGAATTGAATCCTGCGTTGTCGTGTTTGCTGTTCTGCGTTGGTCACGGAGTTTTTGTGTTACATTGGGTCGTGCGCGACTTTTTTGGCTAACAGTTGGGGCGTGTGATCATGTGACATTTGAACTAGGCGTTAGCTACATAATTCCAAAATTTGGAGGGATTTAAGACATCAAAAAATTTTTTAGAAAATATCGGCAATGTTAGAAAAAAAAAATTGACAAATTTGAGAATTTTAGAGCGATTTGAGTATTTACCCGACATGTTACGAACATATCGTAGGGAAAAACGCTGACAAAACGTCTTTGCCTACAGAGAGGGAAAACTCAGTCAACTCACATACTACAGCAGTGTCTAGAGCACTGTTCACTGAGCACAACAAATCAGCGCAGTTTTTCATCAGAATCATCTGCACTACAATTTATCCGCTAAGTTATTTCTTCAGTTTGGGTCCACGCTATTTCCTCAGTTTGGGACCACGCTATCAAAAAAACGAAATGTTTTTAGAATTTTTTGAAACTTTAGCAAGTTTTTAGAGAATTCTAGACATTTCTAAAAGAATTGTAGAGCTTTTTGGGGGAAATTCCGGAAAGAATTTGACATCATATTTTGGAAATTATGTAGGTACCGTATTTATTCGAAGAAGCGCCCAACCTCGAATTAGCGCCCACCTCGAGTAAGTGCCCATCCTAAAGGCAGAAAAAGTTAATAAGCGCCCACCCCCTCCTCCTCCCAATCAAACTCAAATAAGCGCTCACCTCCACCCTACCCACTTGAGTGGATAAATTCTAATAAGAGACTTCCCCGAGGACGGAAGTTTCTTTAGAGTATTTTACAGAAACCTTGCTTTGTTACTTCTTCTCGTTTTGTTATTAGCATCTATTGTTTTGTTGCAAAATAAACATACTTCACTTGCTGAAAATGGTGAAAGTTTAATAAGCGTCCAGCCTCAAATAAGCGCCCACTCTTAAGGTCCAAAAATTTAATAAGCGCACAGGGCGGTTAATTGAATATATACGGTAAGCCTAGTAATGAACTGAGTAGTTTTTTGATTAAGAATAGATTTTGATGATAGCGTGCTTTTGAGAGTATTGTAATTTTGTCGAGGACCAGTGTTCTGTTTTAAAGTCCGAATAGTTTGGTCAGTGTATCAGTTTTAAAGCCCGTTAGTGTTAGAGTTCTATGAGTTTGGAATAAAATCTACCATTTAAGGTCCCAAGAGCCAGATGTGGATTTTAGAAAAGCCGCATATCGCCAGTTTGCCGTTTGAAGACATAGTAAATAAGGAAGGCTCGTTATTTAACACAAGGATATTCGTTATGTACAAGTTATATTTCCAAGTGTCACCGATCACGAATCCAAGTTGCGAAGCATACTTTAAAGCCGCATACACAAATTGTCAGTTAAAATTTGCCTGTAGTCGCTTCAACAAAAATTGATTGGTATAATAACCTTTTCTTGTACAGAGAGGAGAAATCGTTACGTCACGTTGCCATGGTAAAAAAATTTTTGGATGACAACAAACCAACACGTCACTTAAAAGTGGATTCGTACTGTTTCAAACTTCATCGAGCTCATTTATTTTCATTTAATTTGTCAAATGTTGGCGAAATTTTCCGGGTTAAATTCGAAAGGACGGTATGTAAGTTCAGAAAAAGAAAAACAAAACTTTTGTGTTGTGCTCAACTACTCCATAAAGCGCGCGCGTGAAATTAGGAAGTTTCCTGTCGCGGTTGTACAACAACGGCTAAGAAATGTGCAAAAAAGCGTGATGCACGTGCAAAGATGTTTTTTTCGTCAACCTAAACCTATTGTTCCTTTGCTGTTCGGCGTCGCCGTTGCAAAAACTCCCTATAAAGTTGTTTTAATCCAGAAATTTTGCTACCATGGTAACGTGACGTCACACTTCTCCTCTCTATTAAATATTAATTTAATATTCAGTTGACTACTACGACGACACATTCGGACGCCACGAGTAATTTTCCTTTGCTCAAGTAGAAATAAATTCGACGTGCGTGAAACTCTGCTAGTTTTAAATCTTCAAGCAAAAGTAGCTCCTTCACATATAGGAGCGAATCACTTACCAAGCCATGAAAGAATCCTGTCCCAGGGTTTAGGTGACTCCACTGAACTTTCTGAAATTGAAAAAAATAAAAGCAATAAAAAACACACATCATTTATTGAAACTGCAGATCTCAGCATAACCAACAATTTCCATTTCAAAATCAAACAAACAATAACTGAAGATTTCAATTTTAGCCATTTTCATACTAACTACTGTACTGGCGGAAAACCGATCCAAAAAGGAGATGTTGGAAAGAAACTGCGTTTTTTCTTTTTCGCGACCTAAATTCCCTTTTTAAAGGGTTAAATATGTAGCATATCAAACGCATGCTTCACTGTAACTCTAGAACAACAAAGACGTGAAAACGCTCGGAGATTATCACCGTACTGAATGTCCAGTATATTTGTTTCGGGCGCGCCTCTCAGCATATGAGGTTTCACAGTTGTCTTCTGAATTTTTTGGTTTAAATTCGAGATATGTTCAGGTTGACGAGTCCCAGTATGAAACATCACTAGTTAAATAGCTACTCTCCCTTCTATTGCTCTGCGAGAAGTCTCTTATGTGCGGGGACTTTTCTATGTCAAATGTACACTTCCCCTGACCAGGCGAACTGACAATTATGTCGTGATAAAGGCCTCCAACCACCCATCACTCACCATGCTCTACACCCATTTATAATGCTTTGAGCAAGTCACATGGGGTGTACATGAATTGAATCCTGCGTTGTTGTGTTCGCTGTTCTGCGTCTGTCATGGAGTTTTTATGTTACATTGGGTGGTGCGTGAGATTTTGGCTCACGCTTTAGCTTGGGGCATGTGACCATGTAACATTTGAAGTAGGCTTTAGCTACATAATTCCGAAATTTTGTTGGGGGCGACCGGGGGAAGGTTTAAGACATCAAAGGGAATTTTAGAAAATCTCGGGAATGGTAGGAAAAAAAATTAAGAAATTTGAAAATTTTAGAGTAATTAGACTATTCACTCGACATGTTGGGAACATTTCACAGGCAGAACCGCTGACAAGACGTTTTTTCCTACCCACCAAGAGTGGGCTCTGTCCGCTCACATGAGAGCAGTGTCTAGAGCACTGTCCACTGAGCGCAACAAATCAGCGGTTTTTCATCAGAATCATCTGTACTACAACTTATCGGCGATTATTCTCCAAAAGGAGTCCACGCTAAAAAAAAAGAAATTTTTTAGAATTTTTGGGAACTATAGAGAGTTTTTGGGCAATATTAGACAATCCCAAAAGAATTCTAGAGCTTTTTTCGGGGAAATTCCAGAAAGACTTGGACGTTATATTTCAAGAATTATGTAGCTAAGCTTAATTTAAACTGAATAGTTTTTTGATTAAGAATAGATTTTGAATATAGCGCGCTTTTGAGAGAAATATCATTTTGTCGAAGACTAGTGTTCGGTTTTGAACTCCGAATAGTTTGGCTAGTCTATCAGTTTTAAAGCTCCTTACTGTTGGGGTTTTTGTTGGTTTGGAATAAAATTTACCATATTTGGTCCCAAGAGCCGGATTCGGATTTTAGAAAAGCGGCATATCGCCAGTTTGCCCTTTGAAGACATAGTAAATTAGGAAGGCTCGTTATTCAATACAAGGATATTCGTTATGTATAAGTTATATTTCCAAGTGTCACCGATCACGAATCCAAGTTGCGAAGCATACTTTAAAGCCGCATACACAAATCGTCAGTTAAAATTTGCCTGTAGTCGCTTCAACAAAGATTGATTGGTATAATAACCTTTTCTTGTGTAGAGAGGAGTAGTCGTCACGTCACGTTGCATGGAAGCAAAATTTTTGGATGACACAAAACCACAATGTCACTTAAAAGTGGATTCGCATTGTTTCAAACTTCATCGATCTCATTTAATTTCATTTAATTTGTCAATTGTTGGCGAAATTTTCTGGGTTAAATCCGAAAGTACGGTATGTAAGTTTAGAAAAAGAAACACAAAATGTTTGTGTAGTGCTCACCAACTCCAAAAAGCGCGCGCGTGAAATTAGGAAGTTTCATGTCGCGGTCGTACCACAATGGCTAAGAAATGTGCAAAACACCGTGATGCACGTGCAAAGATGTTTTTTTGCCAATCTAAACCTATTGTTTCTTTGCTGTTCGCCGTCGCCGTTGCAAAAACTCCCTATTGTTGTCACCCAGAAATTTTGCTACCATGGTAAAGTGACGTCACACTTCTCCTCTCTATTAAATATTAATTTGATTTTCAGTTAATTACTACGACGACACATTCGGGCCCCACGATTCGTTTTCCTTTGCTCAAGTAGAAATAAATTCCACGTGCGTTAAAATCTGCTAGTGGTAAATCTTCAAGCAAAAGTAGCCCCTTCATACATAGGAGCGAATCACTTACTAAGCCATTCAGGACTGTTTGACCAGGGGATAGGTGAACAATCTGAAATTAAAAACAAAATAAAACCAATAAAAAACACACATCATTTATAAACACTGCTGATCTCAGCATAACCAACAATTGCCATTTCAAAAACAAAACAAACTATGACTGAAGATTTCATTTTTAGCCATTTCCATGCTAACTTCTGTACTGGCGGAAAACCGATCCAAAGGAGAATGTTGGAAAGAGACTGCGTTTTTATTCGCGACCTAAATTTCGTATTCAAAGGCTTAAATATGTAGCACATGAAACGCAAGTTTCACTCTAACTCTAGAAAAACAAAGAAGTGAAAACGCTGGGAGATTATCACCGTACTGAATGTCCAGTATATGTGTTTAGGGCGCGCCTCTCAGCATATAAGGTTTTACAGTTGTCTTCTGAGTTTTTTAGTTTAAATTCGAGATAGGTTCAGGTTGACGAGTCCCAGTATGAAACACTACTAGTTAAAGAGGTACTCTCCCTTCTACTGCTCTGCGAGAAGTCTCTTATGCGCGAGGACTTTTCTATGTCAAATGTACACTTTCCCCTGACCAGGCGAACTGACAATTATGTCGTGATAATGGCTTCCAACCACCCATCACTCGCCATACTCTACCCCCATTTAAAATGCTTTGAGCAAGTCACATGGGGTGTACATAAATTGAATCCTGCGTTGTTGTGTTTGCTGTCCTGCGTCTGTCATGGAGTTTTTATGTTACATTGGGTGGTGCGTGAGATTTTGGCTCACGCTTTAGCTTGGGGCATGTGACCATGTAACATTTGAAGTAGGCTTTAGCTACATAATTCCGAAATTTTGTTGGGGGCGACCGGGGGAAGGTTTAAGACATCAAAGGGAATTTTAGAAAATCTCGGGAATGGTAGGAAAAAAAATTAAGAAATTTGAAAATTTTAGAGTAATTAGACTATTCACTCGACATGTTGGGAACATTTCACAGGCAGAACCGCTGACAAAACGTTTTTGCCTACCCACCAAGAGTGGACTCTGTCCGCACACATGACAGCAGCGTCTAGAGCACTGTCCACTGAGCACAACAAATCAGCGGTTTTTCATCAGAATCATCTGTACTACAACTTATCGGCGATTATTCTTCAAAAGGGGCGCACGCTATCAAAAAAACGAAATTTTTTAGAATTTTTGGGAACTATAGAGAATTTTTGGAGAATTTTAGACATTTCTAAAAGAATTCTAGAGCTTTTTCCGCGAAAATTCCGGAAAGACTTTGACGTCACGTCACGTTGCCATGCTAGCAAAAAATGTTTGGATGACAACAAACCAAAATGTCACTTAAAAGTGGATTCGCACTGTTTCAAACTTCATCCATCTTATTTAATTTCACTCGATTTGTCAGATGTTGCCAAATTTTCTGGGTTAAATCCGACAGGACCGTATGTAAGTTTAGAAAAAGTAAAACAAATTTTTGTGTTGTGCTCACCTACTCCATAAAGCGCGCGCGTGAAATTAGGAAGTTTCATGTCGCGGTCGTGCAACAACGGCTGAGAAAAGTGCAAAACAGCGTGATGCACGTGCAAAGTTTTTTTTTTGCCAATCTAAACCTATTGTTTCTTTGCTGTTCGCCGTCGCCGTTGCAAAAACTCCCTACTGTTGTAATCCAGAATTTTTGCTACCATGGTAACGTGACGTCACACTTCTCTCTATTAAATATTAATTTAATTTTCTGTTGACTACTACGACGACACATTCGGACGCCACGATTCGATTTCCTTTCGCCAAATAGAAACAAATTCCACGTGCGTGAAACGCTGTTAGTGGTAAATCTTCAAGCAAAAGTAGCCCCTTCACATATAGGAGCGAATCACTTACCATCCTCTAAAAAACATAACAAGGATTCAGTTGGACTCAATTCACTTTCTGAAATTAAAAAAAAAATAATAATAATAATAAAGACAGACCATAACCAACAATGTCCATTTCAAAAAACAAAACAAACAAAAACTGAAGATTTCATTTTTAGCCATTTCCATGCTAACTTCTGTACTGGCAGAAAACGGATCCAAAAAGGAGATATTGGAAAGAAAATGCGTTTTTTTTTTCGCAACCTAACTTCCGTATCCAAATGGTTAACTATGTAGTAATAAGTATATCAAACTCAAGCTTCACTTCAACTCTAGAACAACAAAGAAGTGACAAAGTATGCGTGTTTAAGGCGCGCCTCTCAGCATTTGAGGTTTCACAATTGTCTTCTGAGTTTTTTTGTTCAAGTTCGAGATGTTCAAGTTGACGACTCCCAGTATGAAACACTACTAGTTATTATAAAAGAGGTACTTTTTCTTTTATTGCTCTGCGTGAAGTCCCTTTTGTGCCAGGACTTTTCTATGTCAAATGTACACTTCCCCTGACCAGACAAACTGACAATTTTGTCATGATAATGGCCTCCAACCACCCATCACTCGCCATGCTCTACATCCATTTATTCCTCGCGAAGCGAGGTTTATAAATCTCGTCGCGCGCGAAGCGCGCGTGTATCACTCAAGCATCGTAAGGCCAGCGTGATTTCCTCTTGGCTATAAATCTATCGAGTTTG
The DNA here is from genome assembly GCF_958299795.1 of Porites lutea. Taxonomy (NCBI): domain Eukaryota; kingdom Metazoa; phylum Cnidaria; class Anthozoa; order Scleractinia; family Poritidae; genus Porites; species Porites lutea. Next base: position 6,228,760 of record NC_133213.1, read on the forward strand.
GTTGGTGTCCGCCTTGACGTCATCCAGTAGTGACGTCAAAGTGCACTATTGGTTTCCAGGCAACCGATTGCCATCGACCACAAAAAGAAAAATCCACATGATTAAAACTACATTGGCTAGTTAAAATTGCACTAAGTAACCGAGCTACCTGCGTTTGGGATTTGTTGGGGAGGACGTTTAAGTTCTGATAGAGAAAAGAAAAGTATCAGTGGATATGTGACGACTTGCCTAGGTGGTTGATTCAAAAAACCTTCCGGGGATTTCACCCACTCCCGTACCTTGTACGCCCAAGGGTTTAAGGGTACTAAGTTGCAATATTACAAAAAAGTAGTTGGCCTTTTGCTGACCTCTATATTACCTATATGTAGCAGCGAAGTGTATTGAAAAGGGAGTGTAAAAATGCAGGGCCCGCCTTAAACAGCCGAAACACAATCGGACTGAAAAACTAACTTTAACTAATACTTCTGTTTTTCTTTTTTATGCAAATAAAGACAAATAAAATTAATTTTGGTGGCACATGCGTAATCTCCCAGTAGATTTATCATTACCATGTTGCGAGTGATCAGTCTTAAATCTTGTTTCCTCCATCAGCTCCATGTATAGTTCATTTCCATCTTCATTTTTGAGGAAAAATGGAAAAATCAAAATTTCGTCAAGACCCCCCCTCCCCGCCCCAAGACCTGAAAATGGCAAGTGAAACCAGGGTTTAACGCTGTGATAGGTTTAGACGGGAAAGAGTTAGAAATAGCTATTACATTTAAGAAGACCATATAATACTTCAATTAGAACTTTTTTGTTTTTCAACTACGAGCTCTTGAAATTAAATAAAAAGAAATGATTAAGACCTCCAGCAAGATCTTACAAAGGTGGCTACTCCCCTTACAAAGGTGGCTACTCCCCTCCCCTTGAACGACATTCTTGACCACCCCCTATGTTTTCTCTCTCCTTCTTGACCCCTTCTTTATTCAGTGTAGGGGTCCGCAGTGTCAGCTTATGTGACTTGTCCACTTAAAAGAAATGGTTTTTACCTTATGTACACATGATTCAGAAGACTCAATTTGGTTCATCGAAAATACAGCTTTGACTTTCTTTTTGCAGCAAAAAGTATGAATTGAGAGTTGACATTTGTCGTTCGTGCTCAATTTTGGCGCGGTAGCACTAAAGAATTTGCCATCCTGGTAAATCGGATTTTTCCCACGTTACTGGCGGCTTGATCACGGCAACAATACCCGTGCACGTGGGTAAAACTTTCATAGTTCTGATTTCACGTTGACAAAAAGGAAGAACATTTCCAGGTTTACTTCGATCGATTCTTTACCCTGATGGAGTCCGATAGTTCTGTTGAGTTTTTGGGGGCCATAGATTAGCGCTGATCGTATGGCCCTCAAAATATAACAACTCGCAATAACATATGTATGAAGGCGTTTCTTATCACGTACGTTTACAGCATAGTTAAGTTATTTTTCAGACTTCTATCGGAAGCTGTACTTACCCAAAAAACGTGTTATATATGCTGTTCTTTGTCAGCTGTATTCATTCCCTGAAGAAGTCTCAGTAAGAGACGAAACGTGTCGGAGATAAACGAAAAAGCGTACAACTTCCTTTGTGCTGCTAACTAGTCTTCGTAGAAAATTTAGTTGTTTACTTTATCTTTTTGTTAAATTTGGTGATTTATTTTTACCCGCGACACTTACCCGCACCCGCGACCTTTACCCGCACCCGTACCCGCGACCTCTACCCGCGAGTCGCGACCCGCGACATTTAGACATACTCTCTTGAAGACGGGTGTTTTCATCTGTGAATTATAACAATGTTTACGATCGGTGAGTCACCACCCAATATCTCAGGTAAATAAAACAGAACAGCAAACTCAACAACCGTGGATTCAACAAATGGCTGGAAATCCTCGCTGGGAAAGATTTACAAACAAAACTCCGCAAGAGCGAGGACGTCGACTTTAAATTCAGCGCGAGTAACGGCACATCGAAGACAAACACTGTCAACTAGAGACAGAGGTTATACAGCGACCACGAATATGTAAAGAGTTAGCAACAAAATACTACAGTTACACTGCAAAAGAAGCCGACGAAGAGAGGGAACATCGACTGCCGACGGTCAATAGAATTCGCAAGGAGAGGCAAGTTTACAGTCAAAATTATCTTCGATGCATCGATAGGAAGCAAGAATTACACTATCTGTAAAATCGGCACGAGGAGTATCTTTGCAACGGACTGAGGACAGCCGATCAGCCTTTTCACCGTTTTACAGTAAGCTTTATTTTACAATGAACAGTTTACAACACCGATAATGTGTGACATGTAGGGAAGCGTTACATTTTGTAAACAAAATCCTTACTGGGCAAAATTTTTCGTTTAAGCTTACAATTTTCATTCAATTTCCTTCACAAGTTAAATAAATGTATGTATAGCAGCCTTATACATAAACCCCGCTGTGTCTTTTAAGTCAAATATGACAAAAAGTTGTTATTGCTGGCCCCCTGTATTTTTGTTCCTAATATATTATTCGAAAATAACATCAGTATTTCGGATATCCTCAGAATATTAGTGTGTGACATGGTTGCCATGCCAGGAACGTTAATTCCTTTCGCTGTTAGGGAAAATTTAACAGGTCACTCGTAAAATTTCACTCTTTCAAAGAAGTCAGACAAAGGTGACATATTCACAGAAATAAAACATTTGTTCCATTGGCAGATGAAGATTGTTTCAAGAAATTAAACGACATGCAAGCAGATCTATATTTATGTAGGGTTTTCCATAAGATCAATCCATCCTGCACTTAGCTTGCGTGTAATACAGGGAAAGTGTTCATTTGCCTCGTCTCAGTCTGGGAAATTAAAAATCTATGGCTCTGGCACTGTCTCAACAAGCTCATGCATGTTTAGAATTGAGACCAATGGAGAAACTGATGACCTTCAACATAACTTGTTTGTGGACATTTCATACAAATTCACTCTTGCATAGGGATTTGTTTCTTATGCATGTACACGAATAACTATGAACACTTGCCTAACTGGTAAAAAATTGGTACTTTTTACATGGATTCAGTTCTTTAAGGTGAATGCCCACACATACAATAATCATAAATCATGATCACTTTAGTAATTCTCATGAACTGCATCCTTAATGACATTGCTACTTGTAATTTTCTATTTCAGTGATTATGTTTGCACTTTACTGTTAAAAACAATAGTTGTCAAGTGTGATTATGTACCAAAAGAAGTGCAAACACTTTTATAGCTGTAGTTCGCCGAACAATAAATTTTTTCTGCAATTAGCAGCATTTAGTTGTTGTTTTCACTGCAGCATTATTGCCATCCACTCACTTCTACTGACACATTTCACAAATAATTATTGCACTTAAGGGTGAGCTTTTATTAAGCAAATGCAACTGCATATTAGCCGGCAGTTATCCACTATCACCCCCATTTCCTTTTGACCATAATTAAACACATTTAGGAGGGTCAAATGGAGTGAACATGGGGGATGGGATCTATGCAGCATTCGCTAACAACAGCAACCCCATTTAAATCTCAGAAGATCCTTTTTAAAGCCAGAGCACTAGGTTCAAATTTAATCCACAGGAGATTAAGTACATCTCAGCTTCCAATATTAGATCTACCCTCCCCAGTTACATGATTTACTTCATTTCTCTCCTGTCCTCCCACCTCTTATGGGCTACCCCCGAGCTTCGCGAGGTTCTGCGATACACGTATTTCTAGTATAGTAAGCTTTTCTTGTATTAGATATTAATTTAATTTTCAGTTGCCTACTACGACGACACATTCGGACGCCACGATTCGATTTCCTTTCGTCAAGTACTTATAAATTTCAAGTCGGCATGAAACTCTGGAGTAGCCCCTTCACATATAGGAGCGAATCACTTACCAAACCCTGAGGGGAGTGGCAATTCTGCTATCCCAAATCCAGATCCTGAAATATCCAAAACACAGACCTTTTATTAACAGATCTCACCATAACCAAGAATTTACATTTCAAAACCAAACAAACAATAACTGAAGATTTCATTTTTAGCCATTTCCATGTTAACTACTGTACTGGAGGAAAACCGATCCAAAAAGGAGATGTTGGAAGGACACTGCGTTTTCTTTTTCGCGACCCAAATTCCGTATTCAAAGGGTTAAATATGTAGCATATTAAACTTAAGCTTCACCGTAACTTTAGAACAACAAAGAAGTGAAAACGCTTGGAGATTATCACCGTAAAATGTCCAGTATGTGTGTTTAGGGCGCGCCTCTCAGCATTTGAGGTTTCACTATTGTCTTCTGAGTATTTTGGTTCAAATTCGAGATATGTCCAAGTTGACGAGTACCAGTATGAACCACTACTAGTTAAAGAGGCACTTTTCCTTCTATTGCTCTGCGAGAAGTCCCTTGTGTGCGAGGACTTTTTTAAGTCGAATGTACACTTCTCCTGACCAGACGAACTGACAATTTTGTCGTGATAATGACCTCCAACAAGGCTCCCCATGCTCTACACCCATTTAATAATGCTTTGAGCAAGTCACATGGGGTGTACATGAATTGAATCCTGCGTTGTTGTGTTTGCTATTCTGCGTCTGTCACGGAGTTTTTATGTTACAGGGTGTTTCAAAAGTTCGTCCCGACTGTAAATTGTATTTTGCGCAAAGCATTTAACACTTCTTTAGGCAAATGTAGAGTGATTCAGGTAAGAAATTTATCTAAATAACCGTTCAAAGCAATTTCGAACAAAAATTTGAAGAAATTATTTTTTTTTAAATTTTTGCCCCAACCGTACACGTACGCGATGTTTTTTCCGCCATACCTTTCCTGCCCATATTGTAGGCTTTCTATTTTGGTATTTTTATCGTTTTCTTTTCTTTTCTCTACTACTTTATAAAATTGAAGGCCTACACTGTTTGTGCTAGCCTGCTCAGGCATCTATTTTTATGGTCTTCTGGCTATTCAGTCAAAAAAAAAAATTGTCTAATTGCTGAAGAAGTCTCAACGATGACCGATCAAGTGGTCAAAAGTAAAGACCTTAGAAGACAAACCAAGGGGTGGATGGCCGTTTTGTCGCAAACTGTGTGGGAAATATTATCGAAAAAGCTGTAAGTATATGCGTAATAATTCCACAAAGCAGAAAGGTAAAAAAATTTCAATGTCACATTATCGATCAAAGTTTCGAGCACAACGGTATGGGTATAAGTTACCAAGAAAAGTTGGAAAGCCTTGAAGAGAAAAAGGCGGTGCATACTTCACGTACGCATGGTGTCAGAAGGATTTGCCAACTTTATACCAAAGGAGGACCGGCCGGCAAACCGGCATATGATGTGAACCCCCTAGAGACCATCTGGATTATCGCAGACGAGACAACATACAAAGATCCAGCCCCCAAAACACTGGACGAAGTAAGACAGTGACTACGCTTCGCCTGGAAAAATGTGACTTTGGACACCAACCTCGTCCCCAGGGCTTTTCCTTAAAAAATGGGTGGGGCGCCCCACCCATTTTTTAAGGGAAAAGCTATTGTTTGGACACGCTTTGGGAGCTCGTACATTCTATACCTCACCGCTTAGAAAATGTCAGAAAACATACAGAATGCCATTCTGGTTACTAATATTTTAGTTATTCAATGTTAAATGAATAATAAATAACATACTAAGTTTTACAAAAGGTTTTTTTTGCGTGACAGTTTTGGCCCACGTTTGGGGCATGTGATCATGTGACATTTGAACTAGGCTTTAGCTACATAATTCCGAAATTTGGAGGGAGGGGGGCGGGGGATTTAAGACATCAAAAAGAATTTTAGAAAGTCTCGGGAACGTTAGAAAAAAATAGACAAATTTTAAAATTTTAGAGCAATTTGAATATTCACCCGACCTTTTGCGAACATTTCACAGGCAAAAACGCTGACAAAACGTTCTTGCCTATTGACCAAGAGATAACTCAGTCCGCTCACATACTACAGCAGTGTCTAGAGCACAGTCCACTGAGCACAACAAATCAGCGGGTTTTCATCAGAATCATCTGCACTACACTCTGCACGTGTACACTCCAAAAGGGGCCACGCTATCAAAAAACCGAATTTTTCTCTTTAGAAATTTTGCGAACTTTAGAGAGTTTTTGGATAATTTGAAACATTTCTAAAATAATTTTAGAGCTATTTTCGGGGAAATTCCGGAAAGAATTTGACGTCATATTTAGGGAAATATGTAGCTAAGCCTAATTTGAAGCGCGCTTTTGAGAGAATTGTAATTTTGTCAAAGACTAGCGTTCGGTTTTGAAGCCCGAATAGTTTGGCCAGTGTATCAGTTTTGAAGACCATTACTGTTGGATTTCTATTGGCTTGGAATAAAATCTACCATATTTGGTCCCAAGAGCCAGATTTGGATTTTAGAAAAGCCGCATATCGCCAGTTTGCCCTTTGCAGACATAGTAAATTAGGAAGGGGTAACAGGCGTGTAATGCAGTCCTGTGTAATACTCCAAATATGACACACTTATTGGTTTGCACTTTCAAGCCGCTCGTTTATTTTTTAATTTTTTCTTCGGTTCAACCATTAACACTTACAGTTTTACAGTTCCCTTTTTCTCCCTCTGTATTATTAGTTCAGTTGAACCATAAACACTTTCGTCAATATTATTCTAAATTTTCTGACGATCGAAGTCCGTACTTTTCCTTATGAAATAGCTAAGTCCCTGAGAATTGCATTTTTTAGGCTTTAAGGATAATATGTCTCCAGTCTTCGTCTGGAAAAAAAAGGCTATTACTCACGTTACTAAACAAGGGAAGAGATAACCTTGATTTTCCGAGAAATTCTACTGATGAGGTACCAGAAGAACCTCACCCACCTCAAAACACTCCCCAGTGGTGCAGATGTGGGGTTTGTAGACCAGTGCCAGACAAGCACGAAAGATTTGTGTTGCAAAAGAGGGACTTTCTTGACATCATATAGGATAGTTTCAACAATATGCCTCTTCTAGGCATATTAGAAGTATCAGTAAAAGCTGTAGCGATATTCAGGCTAAAGAGATCAGCTTTTGACCATTCTGTATGGAGAGTTTTAGAAAAGCCGCATATCGCCAGTTTGCCCTTTGCAGACATGGTAAATTAGGAAGGGGTAACGGGCGTGTAAAGCCGTCCTGTGTAGTTCTCCAAATCAGACACACTTATTGATTTGCACTTTCAAGCCGTTTGTTTACTTTTTTTTTTTGAATATTTAATTACCTTAGAGTCCACACTTCGACTTTGCGCGACGCGGGAAAAATAGGTCACGTCACTGGTTATTTAACAGAAGGATATTCGTTATGTAACTTACATTTCCAAGTGTTACCGATCACGAATCCAAGTTGCGAAGCATAGTTAAAGCCGCATACACAAATTGTAAGTTAAAATTTGCCTGTAGACGATTCAACAAAAATTGATTGGTATAGTGACTTTTTCTTGCATTAAATATAATCTAATTTTCAGTTGACTACTACGACGACACATTTGGACGACACGATTCGATTTCCTTTCGTCGAGTAGAAATAAATTCCAAGTGCAGGAAACTTTGGTAGTGGTAAATCTTCGAGCAAAAGTAGCCCCTTCACATAAAGGAGCGAATCACTTACCACGCCTTTCAAAATAGGACAACTGGGGTTCAGGTGCCTCAAATCCAGATCCTGAAATGTCCAAAAGACAGACCATTTATAAACAGATCTCAGCATAACCTACAATTTCCATTTCAAAAACAAAACAAACAATAACTGAAGATTTCATTTTTGGCCATTTCCATGCTAATTACTGTACTGGCGGAAAACCGATCCGAAAAGATGTTGGAAAGAAACTGCGTTTTTTTCCGACCTAAATTCCGTATTCAAAGGGTTAAATATGTAGCATATCAAACGCATGCTTCATTGTAACTCCACTGAGCAACAAAGAAGTGAAAACGCTCCGAGATTATCACCGTACTGAATGTCCCGTATGTGTGTTTAGGGCGCGCCTCTCAGCATATGAGGATTCACAGTTGTCTTCTGAGTGTTTTGGTTCAAATTCGAAATATGTTCAGGTTGACGAGTCCCAGTGTGAACCACTACTAGTTAAAGAGGTAATTTCCCTTCCATTGCTCTGGGAGAAGTCTCTTATGTGCGAGGACTTTTCTATGACAAATGTACACTCCCCTGATCAGGGGAACAGAAAATTTTGTCGTGATAATGGCCTCCAACCACCTATCACTCGCCATGCTCTAGACTCAATTATTAATGCTTTGATCAAGTCACATGGGGGGGGGGGGGGGGGGGGTGCATGAATTAAATCCTGCGTCGTTGTGTTTGCTGTTTTCCGTCTGTCCCGGAGTTTTTCTAATACATTGCGTCGTGCGTCACATTTTTGGCTCACGTTTGGGGCATGCGATCGTGTGACATTTGAACTAGGCTTCTGCTACATAATTCCGGGGGGGCTCACGTTATCGTCCAACCTCATGGTTCTGGTGGTTTTGGAGTAGTGTCTGTCCAGTTTAAGGTTTGGGCTCTCCATGTCCAGTGGGTAGACGTTTTGTTACCTCTTTTTCATGCTGGATGCAATTCGTGTTCTACTATTGCCGCAAGGCCTTCGGTTCTTTGCCAGGTGTGGTTCTCTCACGCCGTTACCTTTAAGGTCGGTACACACTAGGCGACAAGTTGCTGCAACACGTCGCGGCGACAGATCACTCCGTGTGTACAGGTCGGGCGACTAGTTGCAGCAACAAGGTGAGGCGACACGTCGCAGCGACAAATCGCTTCGTGTGTACTGGAGAATTTTTGTGAAAATCCTTGTCTCCACAACAGAATTTTGTCGCTGCAACAAGTCGCAAGAAATCAAATCAGACTGAATCTGTGCGACTTGTTGCGGCGACAAATTCTGTTGCGGCGACAAATTCTGTTGCAGCGACAAAGATTTTCACAAAAATTCCCCAGTACACACGAAGCGATTTGTTGATGCAACGTGTCGCCGCGACATGTCGCTGCAACTTGTCGCCTAGTGTGTACCGACCTTTATGATCTATCGTCTTTTCCTCCGTTTTATCGCGGCCTTCTCTCCGCATGGGTCGCTGCCGAGGGTTCCTTCTCAGCCACTCGGGAGTCTTTAGTCGTGGGTTCTTTCTCTTGTGAATCTCCTATTGCGGTGGCCGAAGATACCACCAAGTCGGTGTACTCTCTTCTTGTAGCCAACCACTCCCAATTGTGTTCGTCATTTCGCCCCTGTTTTGGGGGCTTTGTACTAGCATTCTACATGGGACCAGCTGTTTCGGTTCCCTCTCGACGGCCCTGTGATTGATCTGGCATGGTTGATCTCGCATGGAGTCAGTCTCCGCACGGCCTATCGTCTGGTGATTACCTTTGGCATGGTAGATGTCCCGCTCGCCTGCTTTTGTAGTCCTGCAGTTTTAGAGACGCTTGACCACCCGTTTTTCTACTGCCCCCCTTGCACAGTCTATTTTGTCCTGGTTACAAGCTCTTATGCTCCGTTGTTCTGCTCTTGTTCCGTCCCTAGCATACCGTCACGTTCTGTTAGGCTTTAACCGGGATGAGTTCCTCTGCGTCCCTTGCATCTTTGTTTACATGGTGAATGTCTGTACGTTTTTCTTGTGGCAGGCCCGTAACGATTATCGTTTTCGTGATAATGCTCCAATCGCTGCTGATGTACTGGCAAAGGTTCGGGTCCGCGTCCGTTTCTATTTTCCGCTGTTTTTTAAACGCTTTCTTTCTGCTCGTCTCCGTCGCTTTTTTGTCCGCCAGTGGGGTGCGCGTGGTGTCGTTGCGTCTGTTGTTGATGGTCGTTTGGTAGTTCACTTGTAAGCTCTGTTTGTTGTTTGCTGGGTGTTGGCCCCCTGCGTTTCTGCCTGGCCCTTTTATTTCATCATATAGCGCGCCATCGGCCTCGTAGAGTTTATCCCAGATTGTCGTTTGCCATTAGCCTTGTTTGTTTGTTTGTTTTTTTCTAGTTGTTGGTCCCCTGCGTTGCTGCCTGGCCCATGTTCTCCATCTCATGGAGCGCCATTAGCTTCGTGGAGTCCTTCCCGGTCTTGTGTCTGTTGTTAGTCAGTGCTTAGCTATCGCCTCTCGTTTCTTTTACCTTGTCCACTTGTGCTGTTTTGCCTTCTGTCGTGCTTGTCCAGTAACGTACTTGTGTAAAGGGTGGCGGGGCTCATTACCCCGGCGACTTTTGGCGTGCTTGTGCACCCATCCTGAGGCATGTTAACCTGTAATGTATAGTATGGTGTCGTACAGTGCTGTGTCTGTGTTCTTTGTTGTTAAATGGGTGACTTGGCATTGCACTCTGCCATGTATGCCCGCCTCGAAACAAAAAAAAAATACACGGGTTTTCCCCGGGTACCACAGGTGTCCATGGCTGCCACTACCCGCGTGATATGGCTGCGCGCACGCCTGAGGTAATGGCCAGGCCGTGGGTTGGTGTAAGTGTGCCCCTTGCTTTTACTGGTAACTCGTGATCCACCTTCCCGCGCATGTCGAGGTAGAACTGCTGTGCGGTTCTCAGCCAACAGCTCCCACATGTGTTTTATGGAACTGGGCTTGATAGACTGCTTTCCACACACCTCGGCAGTATGGGTTTTTTCAGACGCGGGTTCTCCTCTTCCATGTTCATTAACCCAACAGCTTTGACATGCTGCATGGTGGGACCCAATAAGAGCAAAACAGCTGTCTGTGGCTGTCACTGCCCGCGTGATATGGCTGAGCACATGCGTGGCGTACTGGTCTGGCCGTGGGTTGGTGTATGTGTGCCCCTTGCGTCAAGTTTGCACTTTTTCAATGCAATCGAATTAACTCAAGTTAGATCTATTTTTTATCAATTACTGTATTTCGTAACATCTCTAAACAAATTTAACAGCGCGCGCGTATAGGTAACATCTTTGCTCGTTGGCACTTAGCGAAAGCTATAACTAGTTTAACAGAAGCATATTCATTATGTAACTTATATTTCCTAGTGTCACCGATCAGGAATCCAAGTTGCGAAGCATACTTTAAAGCCGCATACACAAATTGTAAGTTAAAATTTACCTGTCATTGCTTCAACAAAAATTGATTTGTATAGTAACCTTTTCTTGTATTAAATGTTAATTTAATTTTCAGTTGACTATTACGACAACACATTCGGATGCCACGATTCGATTTCCTTTCGTCAAGTAGAAATAAATTTCAAGTGCGTGAAAGGCTGGCAGTGGTTCTTCAAGCAAACTTAGCCCCTTCACATATACGAGCGAATCACTTACTGTGTTCTGAAAAAAGGGACGGGGGTTCAGGTAACTTCATTGCACTCCATTGTGAAATTAACCATTTAGCCATCTCCATGCTAATTTCTGTACTGGTGGAAAACCGATCCAAAAGGAGATGTTGGAAAGAAAATGCGTTTTTTTCCGACCTAAATTCCGTATTCACAGGGTTAAATATATGTAGCATATCAAACGCAAGCTTCACTGTAACTCTAGAACAACAAAGAGCTGAAAGTGCTTGGAGAATGGCGTCTGTCTACTTGCTCTTGATGTTACCTTGATGTTAGGGCAAAGGCTACGAGGAAAACTGCAGCTGCAGCGATAAACAGCAACTCAACAACTGCGTGACTTAGAATACGGTAATTTATGAATTGTGTAACAAATACGTTATGAAGTAAAACTAAAGTAGAAATAAGAAAAATTACTGTATCCCCTTTAGAATAAAAGGTAATAACGCTAGTTTTCAAAAGAAATCAATTACAATAGCTTTGTATCGAAATTTGTCCAGGGAAACGGAGCTGAAAGTCAAAATTGCAAAAATTGCCTACACAAAGTGCGCTGAAGCGATTCGTGAACAATTTCGATGCTGTTGTCTTACGACCGTGCTTTGAACTACTGTTATGGGTGAAGGGTTCGTTCCTTTGGGATGATCTGGATCAGGATCAGTGATCTGAGATCACTCGGATCATGGTAGATCAAATATGAACCAATGAATCCACTCCGGACAAGTATTCAACGGTTCATTTGATCTACCATGATCCGAGTGATCTCGGATCCGAACAACATAATAAGCAGAGAAGTCTTTTCTTTTTTTGGAAAAAATTATTGGCACTACCATTCCAGCGTCACGTGTTCCTACTCTCGGCTAAATTGGACCAAAGCTACACAATAAAGCTGTCTCCAATCTGGGCGCGTTTCATAAAATATTTGCTTGAATTTAACATCAACTAAAAAAAGTAATAACACAATTCTAATTGATGCATACCAATTTCAAAACGTAATTTTCTCTAGTACATAACGTACTAAATGTACCTCAATTACCGGGCGTTAAAACCTTTAAAAACTTCGCACATTTCGGTATTCTCCTGAGCTCTCCGCCGCGCAGGATAAATAAGGATGAAATCTTTCAAGGAAAATTTGTTGCTTGACTTTTTCATTTTCTCTCAAAGCGACAACAAACTACTTTTTCAAGTTTTACTTTTCATTTGTATACTTTACCGGGTGCATTTTTGACTTCATAAGACTGCCTAGTGAGGATATTTGCTCAATTTGCCTCAATCTTACCAAGCTAGCTTTTCGTTAGCATGCACCAATGGGCAAATGGTAGATGGCTAACCGACCAATCAGAGCACACGCTCTACTTTTGTTATGTTATAAAAATCAATGTTCACGCATACAGAATAACAAGGGCAAGTGCAGAATAGTACACGTACTTACCTGATATTAAATCCTGTAGTCCAGCTGCTGAAAAATCAAATGTATCCCTTGAGTCATTCAGAGTGACGTTAAAGGGCGCAAATACCTCTCTTGCCTGTGCTAATAATCGCTTTAATAATCGAGGGTTCATGATTCCCTTGCTGTTCACGTGTTCTGCTTTTATAGCCCTCAGTTGATCAATAGCAGTTGCAAACAATCTTTCGTTTGCGACTGGTATCTCTGGGTTCCATGAAGGAAAATCATCCAAAGTCCAGCGGTATGAAAGATAATCGTGCCGTCTAGGAAAAGTGTTGTCTACAAATATAATATTTTGCAATTCAACAAGATCCAAGTCTTCGAATGATATTGAAGAAACTGGATTTGAAGAAAGTTGAAAGGCAGAGGAAACTTGATTCGGGAAAAGCCATCTGAACGTGTTCGAGTTAAGAGCATGAAAGCGCCTGACCCGATGACCAGCACTATCAAAGGGTCCATATCTATGTACATATTTCTTATCCCATAAATTTTTTAGGGCTTGGCGTAATGCCTTCGGAAATTCTTCCTCTATAATGTTGTGCATATAGATATACAGATCATCACCATGAACATGGGGCATAGTCATTGCTGCCACTTTTAGTCATACATATGCTTGTCTTGAGTACACTATAAGAGACAAAAGGAATGCATCCCTATCAGAAAAGGCAACAAAATTCAAACATTAGTTTTCAAAATCATAAATAAAATACATTTACAATAAGATGTTTTTTAATATGAAAACAAGAACATGAGGCACAACTTCATACTATTTTAGATAACAAATCTTTTAATTACTGGCACACACAAAAAGAGAAACATCGTATTAGAAACATTATAAGAACATTCGTTCTTGACCTAATGGAACGGAAGTAATGGGGGGCTTGGTACCAGTATCCGGCCAGTATCCGGCCACTTAAAACAAAAACTCAATTTCTGAGTCGCCCTTTTCAGTTCTCGGTAAACGAAGTATTTCGAATGAAAGCTTAGCATTTCAGTTTTTAGTTGCACTTTTTGGCGAGTTTACAGCTTGCGAAACAGTTGCAGAAGGCGCCGTTCTGTTCGGGTTAGTAAACTTTAATTTAATGCTAATATTTATGCTGTTTACTGCGCAGCAAAACTAAAGCTGTTCAGAAATGGGTTGGCAATATGTGATATTTTCAGAGAAACTGTTTTATTTTAAAGTGAAGATACTTAAAGGAGTTAGGTTCTCAGAAAATTTATGAATTCTTCTTGATATTCAATTTGTTTGGAATAACGGAGGCCAGAAACATTCACTAAGTATTGATGTCAGGTGTATACAGAATCGATGAATTAGCTGCGTACATTATCCGGATAAGATTTATTTCATATCTGTAACTACAATTAAAGCTGGGGACATATGATATAATCGTAAAAGGTAATTCTACTCAACATCTTATTGAAATTTTCTTCACTCATTCAAGGCGACTTAATTTCGTGTGCACGGCTTGTTTCGCGCCGTGACTGCATTTTCTACAAATAACCGGAAGGGTCGGAGTTGAACCGGGAATTCTCATACTTTCCCCAGTTGTGACTACTAGAATGGGGCTGCAACGGTCTGAAAAATCTCAGAGGGATTGCGATATGTGAAAGAAGGAGGAATTAGTGTTAGAAAAGTAGGCCAAATGTGACGACTGAGCATGAAGAGATCAACACTAATTCAGGTCAGACTAAATAGGAAAGCGACCTTTGACCGTCGGATCGAGGTCCCTACGCCATTTTTTTTTTTTTAAAAAAATGAAGGGAAAAAAAACGGTTTGCAGATCGGCTAATTGAGCTTGCAAACCGTGGCTTTGGCTTGTCCACGGATGCGTCCCCTAAATCAGTGAAAAAGTTCCTAAACAAGAAAGTAAGAACTTGTAACAGCCGCTCGCGTTCCCCACCGTACCCCAGTCATTTGTTATTTTTTATTTCACGATGCTTGCTTCCCAGATCGATTTATATTTTTGGAATCGATTGCCAAACTACCTTGCAAGAGCAAGAGAAACTTATAAGTCGCTTGCCTGTTGAAATTCATGTACAATTGCGTTGTTATTGTTGTGGCCGGATACTGGGCAACATAGGAGCTCTGCAAAAATATTAATTTCGCGATGGAAACAAAGGCAAAAAAATTAAACTCTCTTTCGTCATATTAAGGACTAAACAGATTGTCTCTGGGACAATTTTCAGAATTCTTGCGAATAAGAACGGAAAGTTATAATTGTAATGTTAAACTGAAGTGGCCGGATACTGGGCAACATACCGTACCAGGGGTGCCTCGGTACCTAAAAAAGGCATTGGACCGATACATGGGTTTCGACGAAATAATGATCAAATATGTATGTCATAAAGCTGAATTACTGACATTGAAGTACTCTTTTGTCGTTTCTGGTGAATTCTGCCACTATATTTCTTGTAGAAAAGCCTGGTGTTACGCCTTGTCTTGATTTAGAAGTCGAAAGGCATTCGTTAAGCCTTGGTAACCGAGCATACTCTTCGAACCCTGAGGCGCGGGCGCTAAGCGCGTGGTGTATTCTCCTAAAAATCGTGGGTAGGAACCAAACTCGATCAATATGTTGAGCTGGTAAGAAGATACTATGCCCATCCAGGAGACCACAAGTTGAAGCAATGAGAGAAGCTGGCATTTCAGCGATTGCATTACCCTTGCCGCGGAACCATGAGGTGATGCGGACAATCATTAAAAAAAAAACCGAAAGCTATCATCGTCGTGCTCGCTCTCTTGAAAGCTGGCTTTCATAAAAGAAGATCCAGCTCGGGTGCTGGTCTCCGATCTGTTAGCTTTGCGGGATGATTGCCCAGTACTATTGACGTATACAAAGCACCCACAAATCCTACAATCATCCGATGTGCCGATTTGTTTCGACTTCGGACCTCTTTTAGCCGCGTAGAAGCAGTGTAGGGAGGGTCTAAGAAGACATGCGCGACTCCAAGTGTCATTGTTGTTTCATTGTGAAATAGCCAATTACAAAAGCAATTTATATCTCCAATTCCATTGGTCCAATTTAATTGGCACTGCGAACGCGGAGATGATAATGATAAGGCGTTGACATAGGGGAGGGACTTTTTCCCCAAAGATGTACACGGACGTTCTTTACTTTTCTTCACGCTCGCGCTCCACGCTCGTTCTCGCAAGTTCGCCGATGTTTTCGAAAAGAACGAAAAGAAAAATACAACAACGTCCGTGTACAGGCTATTAACTTTCAAAAATGCAGGTTAATATTAGCTATCAAAAAGTTTTCAGACATATCAAATTTCATCATTTCAGCTGATCTTCACGGACTTCGGGCTCCTGAAGAATCTCTTAACTGGAAAACTCACTACACATGTTCTGAAAAACACACTCGCTAGACATTACAAGACCTTACAACGTGCTTATATTTTAAAAACACCTCCAAGACTCAGAAGTCAATATTTATTTATACAGAAAATAACATTTATTTGAACTCTTGGACTAACTTTCTACTTAATAACTGCCAAACGTCAAAATATTCAAAATTTACGGCTACCATGCCATTGAGACCCTCACGAGAGACTTCAACGCTAAATCCAGGAACAAACAGGTGAAATGTCCATATTATGTCCATATAATTTCACTTCCAAAACTGCATGAGCGAGAGACGATGCTTTGAAACAACCGAGAAAAGGCCTCGTTGGAAAAAATGCCATAATACTTTTTGTTGTCCCTCCAAAATTTTGCATAAGCATTTTTAAAATTTCTCTTGGCAATTCCAATCGCCGCAAGAGAAATTGAAAACAATGCTCGGAGGGACATAGACTGCCAGCGGTCTCCCTTTTTCTTCAGATTTAGTAAGGGGAGTGCACGCGCGCGCGAGCGTTGAGCGGCGAAGCAAGAAAAAAGAGAGACTGCTTGTAGTCTAGGAGGGACAACAAAGAGTATGATGTTAGTTTTGAAAAAGGCCTATAAGCCAGCACGGGCGTCTTGTATACTTTACAATTTCTTGGCATTACCTCTAAGTAAGTAACAGAAGGTGAAACACTAACTATCCTCAAAAAATTATTTTGCACTGTAGGGACAGAAAATTGGAGTCATCTGGAAAGATTATTGATTTAGGTGTCAAAGTGTCGAGTATGACTTTAAACCCTTGATGCGTGACATTGCGCCAGCACTGCGATCGACTCACTCACTCAGATCTGACAGGGTTGTCACTAAGGGCCGGGGGCCGGGGATTTACCCCGGCTACTCAGAGCATGGCCCCCGGCTACTTTCGTCGTTAAATTAAACCAAAAGAGCACACCTTTGAAACACACAAAGACTATCCATCAAACTAAATGCGAGTTTCGTCTGCAGCAGGTTTAAGTAATTCTGAAATACTCGCGTGCAAAAACTAAGAAACATCGGAAAAAGACATCTGACTTAGATTTGGTACTAGTACACACGCGCGAAAACTCTCCGTTCGCGAAATGTCAGTAGGGAGTTTTAGCAACGACGACGGCGACAGTAACGAGAACGTCAAAAAAGCAATAGGTTTATTTAGCAAAACAACTAGTTTGCACGTGCATCACGCTTTTTTGTACATTTCTTTGCCGTTACTGCACGACTACGACGTGAAAATGCCTAGTTTCACGTTTTATGGAGGATGTAAAACAAGCGACGACAAACTTTTCTTTCTCTTTCTAAACTTGAGTGCGCCCAAAGAAATCAACTCCAGGGAAATTGGCCTACATTAGCTATTTTCAGCGAATTGAAATAAACGCGACCAAGTTGGAAAAAACGCCAATTCATTTTTAAAAGTGACGTTTTCGCTGCTGTCACCTTTGTCGATGCTAAAAGTCCCTAGTTTCAACCGTTGTGTAGGGTTTGTGTTGAACATGTCGAAGAAGTGGCAAAGGATTCTGCACTCTTTGTTCACGATGAAAGACCTGAGCAGATCTCTGTTGACATCACAAGTTGAGGCATCAGCCGAGGGTTAAATCTCCCTGATGCTGATGTTGATGATAATTAGGATTATGATGAAGGCTTTGAAGATGAAGACTATGACTGATTGCCATGTTTAATATGTGGACATTTAAGTGACCAGGTCTACATTTAGCTTTAGGTATCGAGTATATAAAATAATGCACGGTCGAGGGGAAATATTCGATCATTGTCCGCAGGCCATGATCACATGCTCTTAGTTCTACTTCCAAGAAGTTATATGTAAAAGGGAAGTTAAGTATTAGCATTACTTTTACATTCTTCTCCTTGAGTCTCGTTTTGACATCTCAGCGTCGTTTATAAAGTATTAGCCCTGTCGTTTAAACGCTTTTCCGTAGGTCAGTTTCTTCGTATGTTAAGTGATGTTTCGTTCATAAATTCGAGACCACTAATGTCACCAGTTGTGCAGTTTAGTTTTGCCCTATTTTATCCCGCGATTTTTCGTGCATTACGCTTGTTTAAGCCTTATCATACTTTTATTTTTCAACAAGCCGTAGTAACCTTATGTTTATGATGCTTTTTCGTACATTCATCGTCCTCTTTTCTTCTTTTTGCTTCTGCCTGGGTTAATTCATTTGCAATATTAGTTTCACTTTTGTTTTCGTAAGTTGTTTCGTTCTTACGTATAACTAAAATAATGAGGATTTACAATTGATTTTCCAGCGCATGTTAATTCATTTGCACCGTATAAGAATCGATTGTCCTTTCAACATTTTTAGCATTTGTAAAGTATCGTTGTGATTTAACACTTCACTGGCCAGCATGCGCCTTGTCGGCGTGAAGATAAGACTGCGCAGATAACGTGACCGGTGCCAACCTGTCCTTTTTTTTTAGGCCCGGTGCTTACATGTATATTCCCATTTGGTGGCCACTAAAAAACGCTCCAACGAGCCTTTACGTAAAGTAATTTAACTATTATTTTAGTGTCTCAGAATGTTGTAGTTTTCTTTAATAAAGACGTGATCATCATAAAACCGCTAATGATAGCTGTACTCTTGATAAAGATTGCTTTTTTGGGGCGGTAATGCCTTTTCGAAAACGGTAAAAGCTGCACTTCAAAACCTTCTTGGGGGAGGGGGGGGGGGGGGGGGGGTGGGAAGGGGCTCCATGACTGCTTGCGACTTTCCCCGGCTACTAACAAACAATACCCGGCAACTTGAAATCTTAGTGACAACCCTGCTGAGATCTGATTACAAATTATAAAGCCATCGGAATTAGTGAGACGTTGACAATGTTAACTTCTCACCATTCAACTTCTATTTTATTACTATTAGTTTCTAATGGTGACAAACAAAAGCGAATACAGCGCTGTAAATAGCTTTTAAAAGCGAAAAGATGTTAGTGTATTTGAAACATCAAATTGTCGATATAAGCTGGTGCAGCTTTAACCGCGAGTTAAACCAAATAAGGTGTGAAGATATATTGTTAACATAACATCTACATATCTGATTACCGTAAAATTCCGAAAATAAGCCCCT